>NC_088412.1:2984928-3049928 GCF_034236695.1 Oncorhynchus nerka
ATCTATAAGTCATATTTCTGTCTCTGTTACAGATCTATAAGTCATATTTCTGTCTCTGTTACAGATCTATAAGTCATATTTCTTTCTGTATTGCAGATCTATAAGTCATTCTTCCGTCTTTTTTACAGATCTATAAGTCATATTTCTGTCTGTGTTACAGATCTATAAATCATATTTCTGTCTGTATTGTAGATCTATAAGTCATATTTCTGTCTGTGTTACAGATCTATAAGTCATATTTCTGTCTGTGTAACAGATCTATAAGTCATATTTCTGTCTGTATTGCAGATCTATAAGTCATATTTCCGTCTGTGTAACAGATCTATAAGTCATATTTCTGTCTGTGTAACAGATCTATGTCATATTTCTGTCTGTGTAACAGATCTATAAATCATATTTCTGTCTGTGTAACAGATCTATAAGTACTACTCCCTGTTGGCCAGTCTGCCCCAGGTCTGTTGCCTGGCCTTCCTCAGTTTCCAGTATCCTCTGCTGTTGTTCAATGGCCTGAAGGGGTCAGAGAAAACTACTGCTGGCGAGGTGAGTGTGCTGAAAACAGGCCTGTGTATGTGTGTGAGTGTGTGTGTGTGTGGGGGGGGGGGTGTTCATCAATGTGAGTAGTTACTGTGATTCTGCCCTGATTCTGCCCTGTTCACTCAACATGTTGCCTATATGGTCTGATTCCTCCGTACCACCTTCCTATCCCTTCATCATAGGCATTAGTGATATTAAAACCTCTTGAGGAGGAGAAACTCTGCTTAGTTAGCAGCACGAGGGGGGACCACTGTGGAAAACAGAAAGCAGCATGAGCAGAGCAGGTTGCTACTGAATCAAGCAGCATACTGTGTTATTACAGTCAGGCAGAGAGGGGAGGATTAGGTATCCACACAGGTAGACCAGAGGATTAGGTATCCACACAGGTAGACCAGAGGATTATAGGTATCTACACAGGTAGACCAGAGGATTAGGTATCCACACAGGTAGACCAGAGGATTGGGTATCCACACAGGTAGACCAGAGGATTAGGTATCCACACAGGTAGACCAGAGGCTAGGTATCCACACAGGTAGACCAGAGGATTAGGTATCCACACAGGTAGACCAGAGGCTAGGTATCCACACAGGTAGACCAGAGGATTAGGTATCCACACAGGTAGACCAGATGATTGGGTATCCACACAGGTAGACCAGAGGATTAGGTATCCACACAGGTAGACCAGAGGATTAGGTATCCACACCAGAGGATTGGGTATCCAGGTAGACCAGATTATTGGTATCCACACAGGTAGACCAGAGGATTAGGTATCCACACAGGTAGACCAGAGGATTAGGTATCCACACAGGTAGACCAGAGGATTGGGTATCCACACAGGTAGACCAGATGATTGGGTATCCACACAGGTAGACCAGAGGATTAGGTATCCACACAGGTAGACCAGAGGATTAGGTATCCACACAGGTAGACCAGAGGATTAGGTATCCACACAGGTAGACCAGAGGATTAGGTATCCACACAGGTAGACCAGAGGATTAGGTATCCACACAGGTAGACCAGAGGATTAGGTATCCACACAGGTAGACCAGAGGATTAGGTATCCACACAGGTAGACCAGAGGATTATAGGTATCCACACAGGTAGACCAGAGGATTAGGTATCCACACAGGTAGACCAGAGGATTAGGTATCCACACAGGTAGACCAGAGGATTAGGTATCCACACAGGTAGACCAGAGGATTAGGTATCCACACAGGTAGACCAGAGGATTAGGTATCCACACAGGTAGACCAGATGATTGGGTATCCACACAGGTAGACCAGAGGATTAGGTAGACCAGAGGATTAGGTATCACAGGTAGACCAGAGGATTAGGTATCCACACAGGTAGACCAGAGGATTGGGTATCCACACAGGTAGACCAGATGATTGGGTATCCACACAGGTAGACCAGAGGATTAGGTATCCACACAGGTAGACCAGAGGATTAGGTATCCACACAGGTAGACCAGAGGATTGGGTATCCACACAGGTAGACCAGAGGATTGGGTATCCACACAGGTAGACCAGATGATTAGGTATCCACACAGGTAGACCAGAGGATTAGGTATCCACACAGGTAGACCAGAGGATTGGGTATCCACACAGGTAGACCAGAGGATTAGGTATCCACACAGGTAGACCAGAGGATTAGGTATCCACACAGGTAGACCAGAGGATTAGGTATCCACACAGGTAGACCAGAGGATTAGGTATCCACACAGGTAGACCAGAGGATTATAGGTATCCACACAGGTAGACCAGAGGATTGGGTATGCCCTTTGGAACACAGTCCTGATCGTAGTAATCTGTAGATTCCCCCATGTGGAGAACAGGGTGCCCTTTGGAACACAGTCCTGATCGTAGTAATCTGTAGATTCCCCCTTATGGAGAACAGGGTGTCCTTTGGAACACAGTCCTGATCGTAGTAATCTGTAGATTCCCCCATGTGGAGAACAGGGTGCCCTTTGGAACACAGTCCTGATCGTAGTAATCTGTAGATTCCCCCATATGGAGAACAGGGTGCCCTTTGGAACACAGTCCTGATCGTAGTAATCTATAGATTCCCCCATGTGGAGAACAGGGTGTCCTTTGGAACACAGTCCTGATCGTAGTAATCTGTAGATTCCCCCATGTGGAGAACAGGGTGTCCTTTGGAACACAGTCCTGATCGTAGTAATCTGTAGATTCCCCCATGTGGAGAACAGGGTGTCCTTTGGAACACAGTCCTGATCGTAGTAATCTGTAGATTCCCCCATGTGGAGAACAGGGTGCCCTTTGGAACACAGTCCTGATCGTAGTAATCTGTAGATTCCCCCATATGGAGAACAGGGTGTCCTTTGGAACACAGTCCTGATCGTAGTAATCTGTAGATTCCCCCTTATGGAGAACAGGGTGCCCTTTGGAACACAGTCCTGATCGTAGTAATCTGTAGATTCCCCCATGTGGAGAACAGGGTGCCCTTTGGAACACAGTCCTGATCGTAGTAATCTGTAGATTCCCCATATGGAGAACAGGGTGTCCTTTGGAACACAGTCCTGATCGTAGTAATCTGTAGATTCCCCTTATGGAGAACAGGGTGCCCTTTGGAACACAGTCCTGATCGTAGTAATCTGTAGATTCCCCATGTGGAGAACAGGGTGTCCTTTGGAACACAGTCCTGATCGTAGTAATCTGTAGATTTCCCCATATGGAGAACAGGGTGTCCTTTGGAACACAGTCCTGATCGTAGTAATCTGTAGATTCCCCCTTATGGAGAACAGGGTGTCCTTTGGAACACAGTCCTGATCGTAGTAATCTGTAGATTCCCCCATGTGGAGAACAGGGTGTCCTTTGGAACACAGTCCTGATCGTAGTAATCTGTAGATTCCCCCATGTGGAGAACAGGGTGCCCTTTGGAACACAGTCCTGATCGTAGTAATCTGTAGATTCCCCCTTATGGAGAACAGGGTGCCCTTTGGAACACAGTCCTGATCGTAGTAATCTGTAGATTCCCCCATGTGGAGAACAGGGTGCCCTTTGGAACACAGTCCTGATCGTAGTAATCTGTAGATTCCCCCATGTGGAGAACAGGGTGCCCTTTGGAACACAGTCCTGATCGTAGTAATCTATAGATTCCCCCATATGGAGAACAGGGTGTCCTTTGGAACACAGTCCTGATCGTAGTAATCTGTAGATTCCCCCTTATGGAGAACAGGGTGCCCTTTGGAACACAGTCCTGATCGTAGTAATCTGTAGATTCCCCCATATGGAGAACAGGGTGTCCTTTGGAACACAGTCCTGATCGTAGTAATCTGTAGATTTCCCCATATGGAGAACAGGGTGTCCTTTGGAACACAGTCCTGATCGTAGTAATCTGTAGATTCCCCCTTATGGAGAACAGGGTGTCCTTTGGAACACAGTCCTGATCGTAGTAATCTGTAGATTCCCCCTTATGGAGAACAGGGTGTCCTTTGGAACACAGTCCTGATCGTAGTAATCTGTAGATTCCCCCATATGGAGAACAGGGTGCCCTTTGGAACACAGTCCTGATCGTAGTAATCTGTAGATTCCCCCATGTGGAGAACAGGGTGCCCTTTGGAACACAGTCCTGATCGTAGTAATCTGTAGATTCCCCCTTATGGAGAACAGGGTGCCCTTTGGAACACAGTCCTGATCGTAGTAATCTGTAGATTCCCCCATGTGGAGAACAGGGTGTCCTTTGGAACACAGTCCTGATCGTAGTAATCTGTAGATTCCCCCATATGGAGAACAGGGTGCCCTTTGGAACACAGTCCTGATCGTAGTAATCTGTAGATTCCCCCATGTGGAGAACAGGGTGCCCTTTGGAACACAGTCCTGATCGTAGTAATCTGTAGATTCCCCCTTATGGAGAACAGGGTGCCCTTTGGAACACAGTCCTGATCGTAGTAATCTGTAGATTCCCCCATGTGGAGAACAGGGTGCCCTTTGGAACACAGTCCTGATCGTAGTAATCTGTAGATTCCCCCTTATGGAGAACAGGGTGCCCTTTGGAACACAGTCCTGATCGTAGTAATCTGTAGATTCCCCCATATGGAGAACAGGGTGTCCTTTGGAACACAGTCCTGATCGTAGTAATCTGTAGATTCCCCCATATGGAGAACAGGGTGTCCTTTGGAACACAGTCCTGATCGTAGTAATCTGTAGATTCCCCCTTATGGAGAACAGGGTGTCCTTTGGAACACAGTCCTGATCGTAGTAATCTGTAGATTCCCCCTTATGGAGAACAGGGTGTCCTTTGGAACACAGTCCTGATCGTAGTAATCTGTAGATTCCCCCATATGGAGAACAGGGTGCCCTTTGGAACACAGTCCTGATCGTAGTAATCTGTAGATTCCCCCATGTGGAGAACAGGGTGCCCTTTGGAACACAGTCCTGATCGTAGTAATCTGTAGATTCCCCCTTATGGAGAACAGGGTGCCCTTTGGAACACAGTCCTGATCGTAGTAATCTGTAGATTCCCCCATGTGGAGAACAGGGTGCCCTTTGGAACACAGTCCTGATCGTAGTAATCTGTAGATTCCCCCTTATGGAGAACAGGGTGCCCTTTGGAACACAGTCCTGATCGTAGTAATCTGTAGATTCCCCCTTATGGAGAACAGGGTGTCCTTTGGAACACAGTCCTGATCGTAGTAATCTGTAGATTCCCCCATATGGAGAACAGGGTGCCCTTTGGAACACAGTCCTGATCGTAGTAATCTGTAGATTCCCCCATGTGGAGAACAGGGTGCCCTTTGGAACACAGTCCTGATCGTAGTAATCTGTAGATTCCCCCTTATGGAGAACAGGGTGCCCTTTGGAACACAGTCCTGATCGTAGTAATCTGTAGATTCCCCCATGTGGAGAACAGGGTGCCCTTTGGAACACAGTCCTGATCGTAGTAATCTGTAGATTCCCCCTTATGGAGAACAGGGTGTCCTTTGGAACACAGTCCTGATCGTAGTAATCTGTAGATTCCCCCTTATGGAGAACAGGGTGTCCTTTGGAACACAGTCCTGATCGTAGTAATCTATAGATTCCCCCTGTGGAGAACAGAGTGCCCTTTGGAACACAGTCCTGATCGTAGTAATCTGTAGATTCCCCCTTATGGAGAACAGGGTGTCCTTTGGAACACAGTCCTGATCGTAGTAATCTGTAGATTCCCCCATGTGGAGAACAGGGTGCCCTTTGGAACACAGTCCTGATCGTAGTAATCTATAGATTCCCCCTTATGGAGAACAGAGTCCCCTTTGGAACACAGTCCTGATCGTAGTAATCTGTAGATTCCCCCATGGAGAACAGGGTGTCCTTTGGAACACAGTCCTGATCGTAGTAATCTGCTCTGAGGTAATTGGTTTAGGTTATGCCACTGATCAGGTTATGAAGGACAGGTTGTTGTGTTATGTAGTTGTTGTTCCCACAGAGGTAGCAACAATGCTGCTGTTCATTATGGTGATCATCTCAGACTGTCTTTCCGGTCGTGACAGCTGATTGGCCAAACACATTCAGACTGGCCTTCCGGTCGTGACAGCTGATTGGCCAAACATATTCAGACTGGCCTTGCGGTCGTAGAATTGACTCCAACCCTGATAAGATTTACAGACATGTTTCAAACTGTCCCATTTTCCTCACTTCCTGTGTTTTATTACTCCAGGACCTGAGCAGCAGCTACTACAATGACTACGTCAAGAATATACTAAAGAAGAAGAAGCCTTCCAAAACCAGGTCAGAATCATTGCTTTATTCCCACATGGACTGTTTTGGCAAATCCACCCCTGTCTCAAACATCCTTCTGATATGCAATGAGCTATGACATCTCTTGAAGCAGAGTGTTCCTGGCCAGGAAGCTAGCCACTGCTGCCAACAGACAGGGTTAGGATTAGGAATGCCTTCAGTAACTGGCAGGAAAATCACCTTCATAAATAGCATGCAAATTACTTGTTGGAACAAGCAGGGGTTTCACCCTCCATCCCAGTTTAGAAAGAGGAACATTATTCGAGCTGATTTGCTTTTAATATCAGATAGTCCTTTTTCCAATGTAGCTCAGAATAGCCAGACACCATGCACATAACATGAATATCCATTATAGTAACCCATCTTGGCCAGACACCATGCACATGCATGTTCTAGAATAGAGAGTTCTTTCCAGAGTCATTCCATGGAGCATTCTAGAATAGAGAATTCTTTCCAGAGTCATTCCTTGGAGCATTTAGGAATAGAGAGTTATTTCCAGGGTCATTCCATGGAACATTCTCAAAACATTCTCACTGAAACATCTCCACATAAAGGAAAAGTCCCACTTTGAATGTTGTTGATCCACTTACCTAATTGACAGACTGAAAAGAAGGAAGCCTGTACAGAATAAAAAATATTGCAAAACATGCAATGAGAAAAGGAAAAGAGGACAGGAGAAGGAGAGGAGGAAAAGAGGACAGGAGAAGGAGAAGGAGAGGAGGGAAAGAGGACAGGAGAAGGAGAGGAGGGAAAGAGGACAGGAGAAGGAGAGGAGGAAAAGAGGACAGGAGAAGGAGAGGAGGAAAAGAGGACAGGAGAAGGAGAGGAGGAAAAGAGGACAGGAGAAGGAGAGGAGGAAAAGAGGACAGGAGAAGGAGAGGAGGAAAAGAGGACAGGAGAAGAGAGGAGGAAAAGAGGACAGGAGAGGAGAGGAGGAAAGAGGACAGGAGAAGGAGAGGAGGAAAAGAGGACAGGAGAAGGAGAGGAGGAAAAGAGGACAGGAGAAGGAGAGGAGGAAAAGAGGACAGGAGAAGGAGAGGAGGATAAGAGGACAGGACAAGGAGAGGAGGAAAAGAGGACAGGACAAGGAGAGGAGGAAAAGAGGACAGGAGAAGGAGAGGAGGAAAAGAGGACAGGAGAAGGAGAGGAGGATAAGAGGACAGGAGAAGGAGAGGAGGAAAAGAGGACAGGAGAAGGAGAGAGGAGGAAAGGAGAGGACAGGAGAAGGAGAGGAGGAAAAGAGGACAGGAGAAGGAGAGGAGGAAAAGAGGACAGGACAAGGAGAGGAGGAAAAGAGGACAGGAGAAGGAGAAGGAGAAGAGGGAAAGAGGACAGGAGAAGGAGAGGAGGGAAAGAGGACAGGAGAAGGAGAGGAGGAAAAGAGGACAGGAGAAGGAGAGGAGGATAAGAGGACAGGAGAAGGAGAGGAGGAAAAGAGGACAGGACAAGGAGAGGAGGAAAAGAGGACAGGAGAAGGAGAGGAGGAAAAGAGGACAGGAGAAGGAGAGGAGGAAAAGAGGACAGGACAAGGAGAGGAGGAAAAGAGGACAGGAGAAGGAGAGGAGGAAAAGAGGACAGGAGAAGGAGAGGTGGAAAAGAGGACAGAAGGAGAGGAGGAAAAGAGGACAGGAGAAGGAGAGGAGGAAAAGAGGACAGAAGGAGAGGAGGAGATGAGGATAAGAGGACAGGAGGAGAGGAGGAGAGGAGGAGAGGAGGACAGGAAGACAGGAGGAGAGGAGGATACAATGAGAGGGGGAAAGAGGACAGAAGGAGATGAGGATAAGAGGACAGGAGGAGATGAGGATAGGAGGACAGGAGGAGGAGAGGAGGATATGAGGATAAGAGAGCAGGAGGGGGAGAGGAAAGGAAAGGGGAAAGGAGGAGTGTAAAGGTTGTTGAATAGTTTTTCTGTTGGCCTCATTGTGACTCATAGGAGATACCATATTTCCTATTGGCTGGAAACCTATTGGGCTTTACCAGGAAGTGACCACACAGGGAGATATGATCATACAGTAGGAAGATTATGTGGCAGTTACATATGAACAATATATGTCCTGTATGGACATGGGTCATGATATAATCCATACACAGAGCATGTTACATTATTGTCTTTGATCTGAAAAGCATTTAAAAACACAATCGGTACAGAGCTTTCAGAAAGTATTCACACCCCTTGACTTATTCTACATAATTTTTTTGTTACACCCTGAATTCAAAATGGATTTAATATTTTTATTTTCAACAATATACACTCAATACCCCATAATGACAAAGTGAAACATCTTTTGATTTGGATTTTTTGCACATTAATTGGAAATTAAATACAGAAATGTCACATTTTCATAAGTATTCACATCCCTGGGTCAAAACTTTGTAGATGAACCTTTGGCAGTGATTACAGCTGTGAGTCTTTCTGGGTAATTTGGCCTTGTGTTTAAGGGTATTGTCCAAAGGTTTATTCATATCCAAATGTCTGTTGGTAAGCCGACTGAACCAGGTTTTCATCTAGGATTTTGCCTGTGCTTAGCTCAATTCTGTTTCTTTTTTATCCTGAAAAACTCCACAGTCCTTAAAGATTACAATCATACCCACCACATGATGCAGCCACCACTATGCTTGAAAAAAAGGAGAGTTGTACTGAGTAATGTCTTTTATTGGATTTGCCCCAAACATAACACTTTGTATTCAGGACATAAAGTGAATTTCTTGACACATTTTTTGCAGTATTACTTTATTAATGCCTTGTTGCAAACAGGAGGCATGTTTTGCAGTTTTACTTTAGTGCGTTATCGTAAACAGGATGCATGTTTTGCAATATTTTTTATTCTGTACAGGCTTCCTTCTTTTCAGTCTGTCAATTAGGTAAGTGGATCAACAACATTCAAAGTGGGACTTTTCCTTTATGTGGAGATTAAATTAAACCATTAAACTCTGTCATTTAGGTTTGTATTGTGGAGTAACTACAATGTATTTGATCCATCAATTTTCTCCTACCTCAGCCATTAAACTGGAACTGTTTTAAAGTCATGATGAAATCCCTGAGCAGTTTCCCTCCTCTCTGGCAACTGAGTTAGAAAGGACGCCTGTATCTCTGTAGTGACTGGGTGTATTGATACACCATCCATAGTGTAAATTATTAACTTCACCATGCTCAAAGGGATATTCAATGTCATCTTTTTTTTTTTTTTTACCCATTTTTTACCCAGAGTCAGTAGGGATGACCAGAGATGTTCTCTGTTTAGTGAATCCGCCAGATCAGAGGCAATAGATGACCAGGGATGTTCTCTTGAGAAGTGTGTGAATTGGACCATGTTTCTGTCCTGTTTAAGCATTCACAATGTAAGGAGTACTTTTGGGTGTCAAGGAAAATGTATGGAGTAAAAATTACATTATGTTCTTTAGGAATGTAGTGGAGTAAAAATTACATTATGTTCTTTAGGAATGTAGTGGAGTAAAAATTACATTATGTTCTTTAGGAATGTAGTGGAGTAAAAAGTACATTATGTTCTTTAGGAATGTAGTGGAGTAAAAAGTACATTATGTTCTTTAGGAATGTAGTGGAGTAAAAATTACATTATGTTCTTTAGGAATGTAGTGGAGTAAAAAGTACATTATGTTCTTTAGGAATGTAGTGGAGTAAAAATTACATTATGTTCTTTAGGAATGTAGTGGAGTAAAAATTACATTATGTTCTTTAGGAATGTAGTGGAGTAAAAATTATGTTCTTTAGGAATGTAGTGGTAAAAATTACATTATGTTCTTTTAAATGTTTAGGAATGTGGAGTACATTATGTTCTTTAGGAATGTTCTTTAGTGTAGTGGAGTAAAAATTACATTATGTTCTTTTAGAATGTAGTGGAGTAAAAATTACATTATGTTCTTTAGGAATGTAGTGGAGTAAAAATTACATTATGTTCTTTAGGAATGTAGTGGAGTAAAAATTACATTATGTTCTTTAGGAATGTAGTGGAGTAAAAATTACATTATGTTCTTTAGGAATGTAGTGGAGTAAAAATTATGTTCTTTAGGAATGTAGTGGAGTAAAAATTATGTTCTTTAGGAATGTAGTGGAGTAAAAATTATGTTCTTTAGGAATGTAGTGGAGTAAAAATTACATTATGTTCTTTAGGAATGTAGTGGAGTAAAAATTACATTATGTTCTTTAGGAATGTAGTGGAGTAAAAATTACATTATGTTCTTTAGGAATGTAGTGGAGTAAAAATTGTTAAAGAATATAAATATTAAAGTACAGATACCCCAAAAAACGACTTAAAAGTATTTTTACTTCAGTATTTTACACCACTGGACCTTACAGATAATTGTGTGGTGTACAGAGATGAGGTTGTCATTCAAAAATCATATTAAACACTAGTATTGCAAACCACCTGACCTGATGACTCCTGGCTGTCCCCGTCCCCAGTCCACCTGGTCGTGCTGCTGATCCAGTTTCTGCTGTTCTGCCTGTGGCTTTCGAACTCTGACCTGTCTTTCCCAATTTGAATATTTTTTTCACAAATTGGTCCTTGTCCAATCAAATCAGCTGTGCCTGCGTGAACGCAACCAAAGACTCATATACACTGAGTATACAAAACATTAAGACAGCATTTCCCAAACTCGGTGCTCTGGACCCCAAGAGGTGCACATTTTGTTTTTATCCCATACATTACACAGCTGATACAAATGATCAAAGCTTGATGATTAGTTATTTTAATCAGTGGTCCAAAACCCAAACGTTCACCCCTTTGGGGTCACGGGGACAGAGGGAAACCCTGCATTGGGAACACCTGCTCTTTCCAGACTGACTGACCAGGTGAATCCAGGTGAAAGCTATGATCCCTTATTGGATGTCATCTGTTAATAAATCCACTTCAATCAGTGTAGATGAAGGGGAGGAGACATGTAGATGAAGGGGAGGAGACATGTAGATGAAGGGGAGGAGACATGTAGATGAAGGGGAGGAGACATGTAGATGAAGGGGAGGAGACATGTAGATGAAGGGGAGGAAACGGGTTAAAGAAGGATTTTTAAGCCTTGAGACAATTGAGACATGGATTGTGTATTTATAATTTTCAAAGGATGATTGGCCAAGACAAAATATTAAAGTGCCTTTAAATGGAGTATGGTAGTAGGTGCCAGGTGCACCAGTTTGGGTCAAGATCTGCAAAGCTGCTGGGTTTTTCACACTCAACAGTTTCCTGTGTGTATCAGGAATGGTCCACCATCCAAAGGACATCCAGCCAACTTGACACAACTGTGGGAAGCATTAGAGTCAACATGGGCCAGCATCCCTGTGGAACGCTTTCGACACCTTGTACAGTCCATGTCCAGTACTAATTGAGGTAGTTCAACTCAATATCAGGAAGGTGTTCTTAATGAATCTTTTGTACGCTCAGTGTAAGTAACCTGTCTGTCTCTTCCCTCAGTACAAGCACAGAGAAGCCCACACTGATGGAGAGGATAACTGATGCTGTGAAGTCCTACATCTACATACCAGAGGAAGGTAACTATATATATATATATATACTATAACTACATCTGTATATAATGTATTAGCAGCCTACATTTACTGTCTAAATCCTGCAAATGTTTTTCCTTTCTTTTCACCAACAGTTTTCCGGTTTCCCCTGAAGCTGGCGATATCTGGAGTAGTGTCATTTACCGCTCTTTACCAGGTACTAATGTGTTACCCTAACCTACGTCATTGTATTAGTCTAACCTACATCATTGTATTAGTCTAACCTACATCATTGTATTAAACTAACCTACATCATTGTATTAGTCTAACCTACGTCATTGTATTAGTCTAGCCTACATCATTGTATTAGTCTAGCCTACGTCATTGTATTAGTCTAACCAACGTCATTGTATTAGTCTAAACTACATCATTGTATTAGTCTAACCTACATCATTTTATAAAACTAACCTACATCATTGTATTAGTCTAGCCTACGTCATTGTATTAGTCTAACCTACGTCATTGTATTAGTCTAACCTACATCATTTTATAAAACTAACCTACATCATTGTATTAGTCTAACCTACATCATTGTATTAGTCTAACCTACATCATTGTATTAGTCTAACCTACATCATTTTATAAAACTAACCTACATCATTGTATTAGTCTAACCTACATCATTGTATTAGTCTAACCTACATCATTGTATTAGTCTAACCTACATCATTGTATTAGTCTAACCTACATCATTGTATTAGTCTGACCTACATCATTGTATTAGTCTGACCTACATCATTGTATTAGTCTAACCTACATCATTGTATTAGTCTAGCCTACATCATTGTATTAGTCTAACCTACATCATTGTATTAGTCTAGCCTACATCATTGTATTAGTCTAGCCTACGTCATTGTATTAGTCTAGCCTACGCCATTGTATTAGTCTAACCTACGTCATTGTATTAGTCTAACCTACATCATTTTATAAAACTAACCTACATCATTGTATTAGTCTAACCTACATCATTGTATTAGTCTAACCTACATCATTGTATAAAACTAACCTACATCATTGTATTAGTCTAACCTACATCATTGTATTAGTCTAAGCTACGTCATTGTATTAGTCTAGCCTACATCATTGTATTAGTCTAGCCTACGTCATTGTATTAGTCTAACCAACGTCATTGTATTAGTCTAAACTACATCATTGTATTAGTCTAGCCTACGTCATTGTATTAGTCTAACCTACGTCATTGTATTAGTCTAACCTACATCATTTTATAAAACTAACCTACATCATTGTATTAGTCTAACCTACATCATTGTATTAGTCTAACCTACATCATTGTATTAGTCTAACCTACATAATTTTATAAAACTAACCTACATCATTGTATTAGTCTAACCTACATCATTGTATTAGTCTAACCTACATCATTGTATTAGTCTAACCTACATCATTGTATTAGTCTAACCTACATCATTGTATTAGTCTAACCTACATCATTGTATTAGTCTAACCTACATCATTGTATAAAACTAACCTACATCATTGTATTAGTCTAACCTACATCATTGTATTAGTCTAACCTACATCATTGTATTAGTCTAACCTACATCATTGTATTAGTCTAACCTACATCATTGTATTAGTCTAACCTACATCATTGTATTAGTCTAACCTACATCATTGTATTAAACTAACCTACATCATTGTATTAGTCTAAACTACATCAATATATAACTCTAACCTACATCATTATATTAGTCTAACCTACATCAATATATAACTCTAACCTACATCATTGTATTAGTCTAACCTACATCAATATATAACTCTAACCTACATCATTGTATTAGTCTAACCTACATCAATATATAACTTTAACCTACATCATTGTATTAGTCTAACCTACATCATATTATAACTCTAATCTACATCATTGTATTAGTCTAACCTACATCATTGTATTAGTCTAACCTACGTCATTGTATTAGTCTAACCTACATCATTTTAGAACTCTAACCTATATAATATCGTTAGTCTAATCTACATAATGTTATAACTCTAACCTACATAATTCTATTAGTCGAACCTATATAATTTATTACCCTAACCTACATCATATATTAGCCTAACCTACATCATATTATAAATCTAATCTACATCATTTTATTATTCCAACCTACATCATTGTATTACTAACCTACATCATTTTACTAGTCTAACCTACATCATTTTACTAGTCTAACCTACATCATTTTACTAGTCTAACCTACATCATTTTATTACTAATTTACATCATTTTGTTAGGATTTTATTATTTTAAACTGAATCAATTTAGTAGTATTTTATTAGTCTAACCTAATCTAGTAGTCTATCAGATGATTATGATAGGTACTAATCTAGTAGTCTATCAGATTATTATGATAGGTACTAATCTAGTAGTCTATCAGATTATTATGATAGGTACTAATCTAGTAGTCTATCAGATTATTATGATAGGTACTGTACAGGTACTAATCTAGTAGTCTATCAGATTATTATGGTAGGTACTGTACAGGTACTAATCTAGTAGTCTATCAGATTATTATGATAGGTACTAATCTAGTAGTCTATCAGATTATTATGGTAGGTACTAATCTAGTAGTCTATCAGATTATTATGGTAGGTACTAATCTAGTAGTCTATCAGATTATTATGATAGGTACTAATCTAGTAGTCTATCAGATTATTATGGTAGGTACTGTACAGGTACTAATCTAGTAGTCTATCAGATTATTATGGTAGGTACTGTACAGGTACTAATCTAGTAGTCTATCAGATTATTATGATAGGTACTAATCTAGTAGTCTATCAGATTATTATGGTAGGTACTGTACAGGTACTAATCTAGTAGTCTATCAGATTATTATGGTAGGTACTGTACAGGTACTAATCTAGTAGTCTATCAGATTATTATGGTAGGTACTAATCTAGTAGTCTATCAGATTATTATGATAGGTACTAATCTAGTAGTCTATCAGATTATTATGGTAGGTACTGTACAGGTACTAATCTAGTAGTCTATCAGATTATTATGGTAGGTACTAATCTAGTAGTCTATCAGATTATTATGATAGGTACTGTACAGGTACTAATCTAGTAGTCTATCAGATTATTATGATTGGTACTGTACAGGTACTAATCTAGTAGTCTATCAGATTATTATGATAGGTACTAATATAGTCTATCAGATAGTACTAATCTAGTAGTCTATCAGATTATTATGGTAGGTACTAATCTAGTAGACTATCAGATTATTATGGTAGGTACTGTACAGGTACTAATCTAGTAGTCTATCAGATTATTATGGTAGGTACTAATCTAGTAGTCTATCAGATTATTATGGTAGGTACTAATCTAGTAGTCTATCAGATTATTATGGTAGGTACTAATCTAGTAGTCTATCAGATTATTATGATTGGTACTGTACAGGTACTAATCTAGTAGTCTATCAGATTATTATGATAGGTACTGTACAGGTACTAATCTAGTAGTCTATCAGATTATTATGATAGGTACTGTATAGGTACTAATCTAGTAGTCTATCAGATTATTATGGTAGGTACTAATCTAGTAGTCTATCAGATTATTATGATAGGTACTAATCTAGTAGTCTATCAGATTATTATGATAGGTACTAATCTAGTAGTCTATCAGATTATTATGGTAGGTACTGTACAGGTACTAATCTAGTAGTCTATCAGATTATTATGATTGGTACTGTACAGGTACTAATCTAGTAGTCTATCAGATTATTATGATAGGTACTAATCTAGTAGTCTATCAGATTATTATGATAGGTACTGTACAGGTACTAATCTAGTAGTCTATCAGATTATTATGATTGGTACTGTACAGGTACTAATCTAGTAGTCTATCAGATTATTATGATAGGTACTAATCTAGTAGTCTATCAGATTATTATGATAGGTACTAATCTAGTAGTCTATCAGATTATTATGGTAGGTACTGTACAGGTACTAATCTAGTAGTCTATCAGATTATTATGATAGGTACTAATCTAGTAGTCTATCAGATTATTATGATAGGTACTAATCTAGTAGTCTATCAGATTATTATGATAGGTACTAATCTAGTAGTCTATCAGATTATTATGATAGGTACTAATCTAGTAGTCTATCAGATTATTATGATTGGTACTGTACAGGTACTAATCTAGTAGTCTATCAGATTATTATGATAGGTACTAATCTAGTAGTCTATCAGATTATTATGATAGGTACTAATCTAGTAGTCTATCAGATTATTATGGTAGGTACTAATCTAGTAGACTATCAGATTATTATGATAGGTACTGTACAGGTACTAATCTAGTAGTCTATCAGATTATTATGATTGGTACTGTACAGGTACTAATCTAGTAGTCCAACCTCCTGTAATCAACACCATGGTGATAGTGTAGCAGCTCTGTTTTGTATTTCCTGCATTCACTGTACTTCCTGTTACCCAGATGGCTTTGGTGTTTGTGGCCAGCGTGGTGCCGACGCTCCAGATTGTCCGTCAAGGCATCAACGAAGATATCGCCTTCCTTCTGGCCGGTTTCAACATCATATTATCAGAGGACAGGGCCGAAGTGGTCCGGATAGTGGTCTACTACATGTGGTGTGTAGAAGGTGAGTTAGGACAGTGGTCTACTACATGTGGTGGGGTAGAAGGTGAGTTAGGACAGTGGTCTACTACATGTGGTGGGGTAGAAGGTGAGTTAGGACAGTGGTCTACTACATGTGGTGGGGTAGAAGGTGAGTTAGGACAGTGGTCTACTACATGTGGTGGGGTAGAAGGTGAGTTAGGACAGTGGTCTACTACATGTGGTGGGGTAGAAGGTGAGTTAGGACAGTGGTCTACTACATGTGGTGGGGTAGAAGGTGAGTTAGGACAGTGGTCTACTACATGTGGTGGGGTAGAAGGTGAGTTAGGACAGTGGTCTACTACATGTGGTGGGGTAGAAGGTGAGTTAGGACAGTGGTCTACTACATGTGGTGGGGTAGAAGGTGAGTTAGGACAGTGGTCTACTACATGTGGTGGGGTAGAAGGTGAGTTAGGACAGTGGTCTACTACATGTGGTGGGGTAGAAGGTGAGTTAGGACAGTGGTCTACTACATGTGGTGGGGTAGAAGGTGAGTTAGGACAGTGGTCTACTGTGGTGTGGTAGAGGTGAGTTAGGACATGTGGTGGGGTAGAAGGTGAGTTAGGACAGTGGTCTACTACATGTGGTGGGGTAGAAGGTGAGTTAGGACAGTGGTCTACTACATGTGGTGTGGTAGAAGGTGAGTTAGGACAGTGGTCTACTACATGTGGTGTGGTAGAAGGTGAGTTAGGACAGTGGTCTACTACATGTGGTGGTAGAAGGTGAGTTAGGACAGTGGTCTACTACATGTGGTGTGGTAGAAGGTGAGTTAGGACAGTGGTCTACTACATGTGGTGTGTAGAAGGTGAGTTAGGACAGTGGTCTACTACATGTGGTGTGTAGAAGGTGAGTTAGGACAGTGGTCTACTACATGTGGTGTGTAGAAGGTGAGTTAGGACAGTGGTCTACTACATGTGGTGTGTAGAAGGTGAGTTAGGACAGTGGTCTACTACATGTGGTGTGTAGAAGGTGAGTTAGGACAGTGGTCTACTACATGTGGTGGGGTAGAAGGTGAGTTAGGACAGTGGTCTACTACATGTGGTGGGGTAGAAGGTGAGTTAGGACAGTGGTCTACTACATGTGGTGGGGTAGAAGGTGAGTTAGGACAGTGGTCTACTACATGTGGTGGGGTAGAAGGTGAGTTAGGACAGTGGTCTACTACATGTGGTGGGGTAGAAGGTGAGTTAGGACAGTGGTCTACTACATGTGGTGGGGTAGAAGGTGAGTTAGGACAGTGGTCTACTACATGTGGTGGGGTAGAAGGTGAGTTAGGACAGTGGTCTACTACATGGTGGGGTAGAAGGTGAGTTAGGACAGTGGTCTACTACATGTGGTGGGGTAGAAGGTGAGTTAGGACAGTGGTCTACTACATGTGGTGGGGTAGAAGGTGAGTTAGGACAGTGGTCTACTACATGTGGTGGGGTAGAAGGTGAGTTAGGACAGTGGTCTACTACATGTGGTGTGGTAGAAGGTGAGTTAGGACAGTGGTCTACTACATGTGGTGGGGTAGAAGGTGAGTTAGGACAGTGGTCTACTACATGTGGTGTGTAGAAGGTGAGTTAGGACAGTGGTCTACTACATGTGGTGTGGTAGAAGGTGAGTTAGGACAGTGGTCTACTACATGTGGTGTGTAGAAGGTGAGTTAGGACAGTGGTCTACTACATGTGGTGTGTAGAAGGTGAGTTAGGACAGTGGTCTACTACATGTGGTGTGTAGAAGGTGAGTTAGGACAGTGGTCTACTACATGTGGTGTGTAGAAGGTGAGTTAGGACAGTGGTCTACTACATGTGGTGGGGTAGAAGGTGAGTTAGGACAGTGGTCTACTACATGTGGTGTGTAGAAGGTGAGTTAGGACAGTGGTCTACTACATGTGGTGGGGTAGAAGGTGAGTTAGGACAGTGGTCTACTACATGTGGTGGGGTAGAAGGTGAGTTAGGACAGTGGTCTACTACATGTGGTGGGGTAGAAGGTGAGTTAGGACAGTGGTCTACTACATGTGGTGGGGTAGAAGGTGAGTTAGGACAGTGGTCTACTACATGTGGTGGGGTAGAAGGTGAGTTAGGACAGTGGTCTACTACATGTGGTGGGGTAGAAGGTGAGTTAGGACAGTGGTCTACTACATGTGGTGGGGTAGAAGGTGAGTTAGGACAGTGGTCTACTACATGTGGTGTGGGTAGAAGGTGAGTTAGGACAGTGGTCTACTACATGTGGTGTGTAGAAGGTGAGTTAGGACAGTGGTCTACTACATGTGGTGGGGTAGAAGGTGAGTTAGGACAGTGGTCTACTACATGTGGTGTGGTAGAAGGTGAGTTAGGACAGTGGTCTACTACATGTGGTGTGGTAGAAGGTGAGTTAGGACAGTGGTCTACTACATGTGGTGTGTAGAAGGTGAGTTAGATTAGTGGTCTACTACATGTGGTGGGGTAGAAGGTGAGTTAGGACAGTGGTCTACTACATGTGGTGTGTAGAAGGTGAGTTAGGACAGTGGTCTACTACATGTGGTGTGGTAGAAGGTGAGTTAGGACAGTGGTCTACTACATGTGGTGTGTAGAAGGTGAGTTAGGACAGTGGTCTACTACATGTGGTGTGTAGAAGGTGAGTTAGGACAGTGGTCTACTACATGTGGTGTGTAGAAGGTGAGTTAGGACAGTGGTCTACTACATGTGGTGGGGTAGAAGGTGAGTTAGGACAGTGGTCTACTACATGTGGTGGGGTAGAAGGTGAGTTAGGACAGTGGTCTACTACATGTGGTGGGGTAGAAGGTGAGTTAGGACAGTGGTCTACTACATGTGGTGGGGTAGAAGGTGAGTTAGGACAGTGGTCTACTACATGTGGTGGGGTAGAAGGTGAGTTAGGACAGTGGTCTACTACATGTGGTGGGGTAGAAGGTGAGTTAGGACAGTGGTCTACTACATGTGGTGTGTAGAAGGTGAGTTAGGACAGTGGTCTACTACATGTGGTGTGTAGAAGGTGAGTTAGGACAGTGGTCTACTACATGTGGTGTGTAGAAGGTGAGTTAGGACAGTGGTCTACTACATGTGGTGTGTAGAAGGTGAGTTAGGACAGTGGTCTACTACATGTGGTGTGTAGAAGGTGAGTTAGGACAGTGGTCTACTACATGTGGTGTGTAGAAGGTGAGTTAGGACAGTGGTCTACTACATGTGGTGTGGTAGAAGGTGAGTTAGGACAGTGGTCTACTACATGTGGTGGGTAGAAGGTGAGTTAGGACAGTGGTCTACTACATGTGGTGGGGTAGAAGGTGAGTTAGGACAGTGGTCTACTACATGTGGTGGGGTAGAAGGTGAGTTAGGACAGTGGTCTACTACATGTGGTGGGGTAGAAGGTGAGTTAGGACAGTGGTCTACTACATGGGTGGGGTAGAAGGTGAGTTAGGACAGTGGTCTACTACATGTGGTGGGGTAGAAGGTGAGTTAGGACAGTGGTCTACTACATGTGGTGGGGTAGAAGGTGAGTTAGGACAGTGGTCTACTACATGTGGTGGGTAGAAGGTGAGTTAGGACAGTGGTCTACTACATGTGGTGTGGGTAGAAGGTGAGTTAGGACAGTGGTCTACTACATGTGGTGTGGTAGAAGGTGAGTTAGGACAGTGGTCTACTACATGTGGTGTGGTAGAAGGTGAGTTAGGACAGTGGTCTACTACATGTGGTGGGTAGAAGGTGAGTTAGGACAGTGGTCTACTACATGTGGTGGTAGAAGGTGAGTTAGGACAGTGGTCTACTACATGTGGTGTGTAGAAGGTGAGTTAGGACAGTGGTCTACTACATGTGGTGTGTAGAAGGTGAGTTAGGACAGTGGTCTACTACATGTGGTGGGGTAGAAGGTGAGTTAGGACAGTGGTCTACTACATGTGGTGTGTAGAAGGTGAGTTAGGACAGTGGTCTACTACATGTGGTGGGGTAGAAGGTGAGTTAGGACAGTGGTCTACTACATGTGGTGGGGTAGAAGGTGAGTTAGGACAGTGGTCTACTACATGTGGTGGGTAGAAGGTGAGTTAGGACAGTGGTCTACTACATGTGGTAGAAGGTGAGTTAGGACAGTGGTCTACTACATGTGGTGGGGTAGAAGGTGAGTTAGGACAGTGGTCTACTACATGTGGTGGGGTAGAAGGTGAGTTAGGACAGTGGTCTACTACATGTGGTGGGGTAGAAGGTGAGTTAGGACAGTGGTCTACTACATGTGGTGGGGTAGAAGGTGAGTTAGGACAGTGGTCTACTACATGTGGTGGGGTAGAAGGTGAGTTAGGACAGTGGTCTACTACATGTGGTGTGGTAGAAGGTGAGTTAGGACAGTGGTCTACTACATGTGGTGTGTAGAAGGTGAGTTAGGACAGTGGTCTACTACATGTGGTGGGGTAGAAGGTGAGTTAGGACAGTGGTCTACTACATGTGGTGGGGTAGAAGGTGAGTTAGGACAGTGGTCTACTACATGTGGTGTGGTAGAAGGTGAGTTAGGACAGTGGTCTACTACATGTGGTGTGTAGAAGGTGAGTTAGGACAGTGGTCTACTACATGTGGTGTGTAGAAGGTGAGTTAGGACAGTGGTCTACTACATGTGGTGTGGTAGAAGGTGAGTTAGGACAGTGGTCTACTACATGTGGTGTGTAGAAGGTGAGTTAGGACAGTGGTCTACTACATGTGGTGTGTAGAAGGTGAGTTAGGACAGTGGTCTACTACATGTGGTGGGGTAGAAGGTGAGTTAGGACAGTGGTCTACTACATGTGGTGGGGTAGAAGGTGAGTTAGGACAGTGGTCTACTACATGTGGTGGGGTAGAAGGTGAGTTAGGACAGTGGTCTACTACATGTGGTGGGGTAGAAGGTGAGTTAGGACAGTGGTCTACTACATGTGGTGGGGTAGAAGGTGAGTTAGGACAGTGGTCTACTACATGTGGTGGGGTAGAAGGTGAGTTAGGACAGTGGTCTACTACATGTGGTGGGGTAGAAGGTGAGTTAGGACAGTGGTCTACTACATACAGTGGTGGGGTAGAAGGTGAGTTAGGACAGTGGTCTACTACATGTGGTGTGGTAGAAGGTGAGTTAGGACAGTGGTCTACTACATGTGGTGTGTAGAAGGTGAGTTAGGACAGTGGTCTACTACATGTGGTGTGGTAGAAGGTGAGTTAGGACAGTGGTCTACTACATGTGGTGTGTAGAAGGTGAGTTAGGACAGTGGTCTACTACATGTGGTGGTAGAAGGTGAGTTAGGACAGTGGTCTACTACATGTGGTGGGGTAGAAGGTGAGTTAGGACAGTGGTCTACTACATGTGGTGTGTAGAAGGTGAGTTAGGACAGTGGTCTACTACATGTGGTGGGGTAGAAGGTGAGTTAGGACAGTGGTCTACTACATGTGGTGGGGTAGAAGGTGAGTTAGGACAGTGGTCTACTACATGTGGTGGGGTAGAAGGTGAGTTAGGACAGTGGTCTACTACATGTGGTGGGGTAGAAGGTGAGTTAGGACAGTGGTCTACTACATGTGGTGGGGTAGAAGGTGAGTTAGGACAGTGGTCTACTACATGTGGTGTGGTAGAAGGTGAGTTAGGACAGTGGTCTACTACATGTGGTGGGGTAGAAGGTGAGTTAGGACAGTGGTCTACTACATGTGGTGTGTAGAAGGTGAGTTAGGACAGTGGTCTACTACATGTGGTGTGTAGAAGGTGAGTTAGGACAGTGGTCTACTACATGTGGTGTGTAGAAGGTGAGTTAGGACAGTGGTCTACTACATGTGGTGTGGTAGAAGGTGAGTTAGGACAGTGGTCTACTACATGTGGTGTGTAGAAGGTGAGTTAGGACAGTGGTCTACTACATGTGGTGTGGTAGAAGGTGAGTTAGGACAGTGGTCTACTACATGTGGTGTGTAGAAGGTGAGTTAGGACAGTGGTCTACTACATGTGGTGGGGTAGAAGGTGAGTTAGGACAGTGGTCTACTACATGTGGTGTGTAGAAGGTGAGTTAGGACAGTGGTCTACTACATGTGGTGGGGTAGAAGGTGAGTTAGGACAGTGGTCTACTACATGTGGTGGTAGAAGGTGAGTTAGGACAGTGGTCTACTACATGTGGTGGGGTAGAAGGTGAGTTAGGACAGTGGTCTACTACATGTGGTGGGGGTAGAAGGTGAGTTAGGACAGTGGTCTACTACATGTGGTGGGGTAGAAGGTGAGTTAGGACAGTGGTCTACTACATGTGGTGGGGTAGAAGGTGAGTTAGGACAGTGGTCTACTACATGTGGTGGGGTAGAAGGTGAGTTAGGACAGTGGTCTACTACATGTGGTGGGGTAGAAGGTGAGTTAGGACAGTGGTCTACTACATGTGGTGGGGTAGAAGGTGAGTTAGGACAGTGGTCTACTACATGTGGTGGGGTAGAAGGTGAGTTAGGACAGTGGTCTACTACATGTGGTGGGGTAGAAGGTGAGTTAGGACAGTGGTCTACTACATGTGGTGGGGTAGAAGGTGAGTTAGGACAGTGGTCTACTACATGTGGTGTGGTAGAAGGTGAGTTAGGACAGTGGTCTACTACATGTGGTGGGGTAGAAGGTGAGTTAGGACAGTGGTCTACTACATGTGGTGGGGTAGAAGGTGAGTTAGGACAGTGGTCTACTACATGTGGTGTGGTAGAAGGTGAGTTAGGACAGTGGTCTACTACATGTGGTGGGGTAGAAGGTGAGTTAGGACAGTGGTCTACTACATGTGGTGGGGTAGAAGGTGAGTTAGGACAGTGGTCTACTACATGTGGTGGGGTAGAAGGTGAGTTAGGACAGTGGTCTACTACATGTGGGTGTAGAAGGTGAGTTAGGACAGTGGTCTACTACATGGGTGGGGTAGAAGGTGAGTTAGGACAGTGGTCTACTACATGTGGTGGGGTAGAAGGTGAGTTAGGACAGTGGTCTACTACATGTGGTGGGGTAGAGGTGAGTTAGGACAGTGGTCTACTACATGTGGTGTGGTAGAAGGTGAGTTAGGACAGTGGTCTACTACATGTGGTGTGTAGAAGGTGAGTTAGGACAGTGGTCTACTACATGTGGTGTGTAGAAGGTGAGTTAGGACAGTGGTCTACTACATGTGGTGTGTAGAAGGTGAGTTAGGACAGTGGTCTACTACATGGTGGGGTAGAAGGTGAGTTAGGACAGTGGTCTACTACATGTGGTGTGTAGAAGGTGAGTTAGGACAGTGGTCTACTACATGTGGTGTGTAGAAGGTGAGTTAGGACAGTGGTCTACTACATGTGGTGTGTAGAAGGTGAGTTAGGACAGTGGTCTACTACATGTGGTGGGGTAGAAGGTGAGTTAGGACAGTGGTCTACTACATGTGGTGGGGTAGAAGGTGAGTTAGGACAGTGGTCTACTACATGTGGTGTGTAGAAGGTGAGTTAGGACAGTGGTCTACTACATGTGGTGTGTAGAAGGTGAGTTAGGACAGTGGTCTACTACATGTGGTGGGGTAGAAGGTGAGTTAGGACAGTGGTCTACTACATGTGGTGGGGTAGAAGGTGAGTTAGGACAGTGGTCTACTACATGTGGTGGGGTAGAAGGTGAGTTAGGACAGTGGTCTACTACATGTGGTGGGGTAGAAGGTGAGTTAGGACAGTGGTCTACTACATGTGGTGGGGTAGAAGGTGAGTTAGGACAGTGGTCTACTACATGTGGTGGGGTAGAAGGTGAGTTAGGACAGTGGTCTACTACATGTGGTGGGGGTAGGTGAGTTAGGACAGTGGTCTACTACATGTGGTGGGGTAGAAGGTGAGTTAGGACAGTGGTCTACTACATGTGGTGGGGTAGAAGGTGAGTTAGGACAGTGGTCTACTACATGTGGTGTGGTAGAAGGTGAGTTAGGACAGTGGTCTACTACATGTGGTGGGGTAGAAGGTGAGTTAGGACAGTGGTCTACTACATGTGGTGGGGTAGAAGGTGAGTTAGGACAGTGGTCTACTACATGTGGTGGGGTAGAAGGTGAGTTAGGACAGTGGTCTACTACATGTGGTGTGTAGAAGGTGAGTTAGGACAGTGGTCTACTACATGTGGTGGGGTAGAAGGTGAGTTAGGACAGTGGTCTACTACATGTGGTGGGGTAGAAGGTGAGTTAGGACAGTGGTCTACTACATGTGGTGGGGTAGAAGGTGAGTTAGGACAGTGGTCTACTACATGTGGTGGGGTAGAAGGTGAGTTAGGACAGTGGTCTACTACATGTGGTGGGGTAGAAGGTGAGTTAGGACAGTGGTCTACTACATGTGGTGTGGTAGAAGGTGAGTTAGGACAGTGGTCTACTACATGTGGTGTGGTAGAAGGTGAGTTAGGACAGTGGTCTACTACATGTGGTGTGTAGAAGGTGAGTTAGGACAGTGGTCTACTACATGTGGTGTGTAGAAGGTGAGTTAGGACAGTGGTCTACTACATGTGGTGGTGGTAGAAGGTGAGTTAGGACAGTGGTCTACTACATGTGGTGGGGTAGAAGGTGAGTTAGGACAGTGGTCTACTACATGTGGTGTGGTAGAAGGTGAGTTAGGACAGTGGTCTACTACATGTGGTGTGTAGAAGGTGAGTTAGGACAGTGGTCTACTACATGTGGTGGGGTAGAAGGTGAGTTAGGACAGTGGTCTACTACATGTGGTGGGGTAGAAGGTGAGTTAGGACAGTGGTCTACTACATGTGGTGGGGTAGAAGGTGAGTTAGGACAGTGGTCTACTACATGTGGTGGGGTAGAAGGTGAGTTAGGACAGTGGTCTACTACATGTGGTGGGGTAGAAGGTGAGTTAGGACAGTGGTCTACTACATGTGGTGTGGTAGAAGGTGAGTTAGGACAGTGGTCTACTACATGTGGTGTGTAGAAGGTGAGTTAGGACAGTGGTCTACTACATGTGTGTGTAGAAGGTGAGTTAGGACAGTGGTCTACTACATGTGGTGTGTAGAAGGTGAGTTAGGACAGTGGTCTACTACATGTGGTGTGGTAGAAGGTGAGTTAGGACAGTGGTCTACTACATGTGGTGTGTAGAAGGTGAGTTAGGACAGTGGTCTACTACATGTGGTGTGGTAGAAGGTGAGTTAGGACAGTGGTCTACTACATGTGGTGGGGTAGAAGGTGAGTTAGGACAGTGGTCTACTACATGTGGTGGGGTAGAAGGTGAGTTAGGACAGTGGTCTACTACATGTGGTGGGGTAGAAGGTGAGTTAGGACAGTGGTCTACTACATGTGGTGTGGTAGAAGGTGAGTTAGGACAGTGGTCTACTACATGTGGTGGGGTAGAAGGTGAGTTAGGACAGTGGTCTACTACATGTGGTGTGGTAGAAGGTGAGTTAGGACAGTGGTCTACTACATGTGGTGTGGTAGAAGGTGAGTTAGGACAGTGGTCTACTACATGTGGTGTGTAGAAGGTGAGTTAGATTAGTGGTCTACTACATGTGGTGGGGTAGAAGGTGAGTTAGGACAGTGGTCTACTACATGTGGTGTGTAGAAGGTGAGTTAGGACAGTGGTCTACTACATGTGGTGGGGTAGAAGGTGAGTTAGGACAGTGGTCTACTACATGTGGTGTGGTAGAAGGTGAGTTAGGACAGTGGTCTACTACATGTGGTGTGGTAGAAGGTGAGTTAGGACAGTGGTCTACTACATGTGGTGTGTAGAAGGTGAGTTAGATTAGTGGTCTACTACATGTGGTGGGGTAGAAGGTGAGTTAGGACAGTGGTCTACTACATGTGGTGGGGTAGAAGGTGAGTTAGGACAGTGGTCTACTACATGTGGTGTGGTAGAAGGTGAGTTAGGACAGTGGTCTACTACATGTGGTGGGTAGAAGGTGAGTTAGGACAGTGGTCTACTACATGTGGTGTGTAGAAGGTGAGTTAGATTAGTGGTCTACTACATGTGGTGGGGTAGAAGGTGAGTTAGGACAGTGGTCTACTACATGTGGTGTGTAGAAGGTGAGTTAGGACAGTGGTCTACTACATGTGGTGTGTAGAAGGTGAGTTAGGACAGTGGTCTACTACATGTGGTGTGTAGAAGGTGAGTTAGGACAGTGGTCTACTACATGTGGTGGGGTAGAAGGTGAGTTAGGACAGTGGTCTACTACATGTGGTGTGGTAGAAGGTGAGTTAGGACAGTGGTCTACTACATGTGGTGTGTAGAAGGTGAGTTAGGACAGTGGTCTACTACATGTGGTGTGTAGAAGGTGAGTTAGGACAGTGGTCTACACATGTGGTGTGTAGAAGGTGAGTTAGACTAGTGGTCTACTACATGTGGTGGGGTAGAAGGTGAGTTAGGACAGTGGTCTACTACATGTGGTGTGTAGAAGGTGAGTTAGGACAGTGGTCTACTACATGTGGTGTGTAGAAGGTGAGTTAGGACAGTGGTCTACTACATGTGGTGTGTAGAAGGTGAGTTAGGACAGTGGTCTACTACATGTGGTGGGGTAGAAGGTGAGTTAGGACAGTGGTCTACTACATGTGGTGGGGTAGAAGGTGAGTTAGGACAGTGGTCTACTACATGTGGTGTGGTAGAAGGTGAGTTAGGACAGTGGTCTACTACATGTGGTGTGGTAGAAGGTGAGTTAGGACAGTGGTCTACTACATGTGTGTGTAGAAGGTGAGTTAGGACAGTGGTCTACTACATGTGGTGTGTAGAAGGTGAGTTAGGACAGTGGTCTACTACATGGGTGTGGTAGAAGGTGAGTTAGGACAGTGGTCTACTACATGTGGTGGGGTAGAAGGTGAGTTAGACAGTGGTCTACTACATGGTGAGTTAGAAGACAGTGGTCTACTACATGTGGTGTAGAAGGTGAGTTAGGACAGTGGTCTACTACATGTGGTGTGGTAGAAGGTGAGTTAGGACAGTGGTCTACTACATGGTGTGTAGAAGGTGAGTTAGGACAGTGGTCTACTACATGTGGTGGGGTAGAAGGTGAGTTAGGACAGTGGTCTACTACATGTGGTGGGGTAGAAGGTGAGTTAGGACAGTGGTCTACTACATGTGGTGTGTAGAAGGTGAGTTAGGACAGTGGTCTACTACATGTGGTGTGTAGAAGGTGAGTTAGGACAGTGGTCTACTACATGTGGTGGGGTAGAAGGTGAGTTAGGACAGTGGTCTACTACATGTGGTTTGAAGGTGAGTTAGGACAGTGGTCTACTACATGTGGTGGGGTAGAAGGTGAGTTAGGACAGTGGTCTACTACATGTGGTGTGGTAGAAGGTGAGTTAGGACAGTGGTCTACTACATGTGGTGGGGTAGAAGGTGAGTTAGGACAGTGGTCTACTACATGTGGTGGGGTAGAAGGTGAGTTAGGACAGTGGTCTACTACATGTGGTGTGGTAGAAGGTGAGTTAGGACAGTGGTCTACTACATGTGGTGTGGTAGAAGGTGAGTTAGGACAGTGGTCTACTACATGTGGTGTGTAGAAGGTGAGTTAGAACAGTGGTCTACTACATGTGTGTAGAAGGTGAGTTAGGACAGTGGTCTACTACATGTGGTGTGTAGAAGGTGAGTTAGGACAGTGGTCTACTACATGTGGTGTGGTAGAAGGTGAGTTAGGACAGTGGTCTACTACATGTGGTGTGTAGAAGGTGAGTTAGGACAGTGGTCTACTACATGTGGTGGGGTAGAAGGTGAGTTAGGACAGTGGTCTACTACATGTGGTGGGGTAGAAGGTGAGTTAGGACAGTGGTCTACTACATGTGGTGGGGTAGAAGGTGAGTTAGGACAGTGGTCTACTACATGTGGTGGGGTAGAAGGTGAGTTAGGACAGTGGTCTACTACATGTGGTGGGGTAGAAGGTGAGTTAGGACAGTGGTCTACTACATGTGGTGGGGTAGAAGGTGAGTTAGGACAGTGGTCTACTACATGTGGTGGGGTAGAAGGTGAGTTAGGACAGTGGTCTACTACATGGTGTGGTAGAAGGTGAGTTAGGACAGTGGTCTACTACATGTGGTGTGTAGAAGGTGAGTTAGGACAGTGGTCTACTACATGTGGTGTGTAGAAGGTGAGTTAGGACAGTGGTCTACTACATGTGGTGTGTAGAAGGTGAGTTAGGACAGTGGTCTACTACATGTGGTGTGGTAGAAGGTGAGTTAGGACAGTGGTCTACTACATGTGGTGTGTAGAAGGTGAGTTAGGACAGTGGTCTACTACATGTGGTGTGTAGAAGGTGAGTTAGGACAGTGGTCTACTACATGTGGTGGGTAGAAGGTGAGTTAGGACAGTGGTCTACTACATGTGGTGGGGTAGAAGGTGAGTTAGGACAGTGGTCTACTACATGTGGTGTGTAGAAGGTGAGTTAGGACAGTGGTCTACTACATGTGGTGGGGTAGAAGGTGAGTTAGGACAGTGGTCTACTACATGTGGTGGGGTAGAAGGTGAGTTAGGACAGTGGTCTACTACATGTGGTGGGGTAGAAGGTGAGTTAGGACAGTGGTCTACTACATGTGTGGGGTAGAAGGTGAGTTAGGACAGTGGTCTACTACATGTGGTGGTAGAAGGTGAGTTAGGACAGTGGTCTACTACATGTGGTGGGGTAGAAGGTGAGTTAGGACAGTGGTCTACTACATGTGGTGGGGTAGAAGGTGAGTTAGGACAGTGGTCTACTACATGTGGTGTGGTAGAAGGTGAGTTAGGACAGTGGTCTACTACATGTGGTGTGGTAGAAGGTGAGTTAGGACAGTGGTCTACTACATGTGGTGTGGTAGAAGGTGAGTTAGGACAGTGGTCTACTACATGTGGTGTGGTAGAAGGTGAGTTAGGACAGTGGTCTACTACATGTGGTGTGTAGAAGGTGAGTTAGGACAGTGGTCTACTACATGTGGTGTGTAGAAGGTGAGTTAGGACAGTGGTCTACTACATGTGGTGTGTAGAAGGTGAGTTAGGACAGTGGTCTACTACATGTGGTGTGGTAGAAGGTGAGTTAGGACAGTGGTCTACTACATGTGGTGTGGTAGAAGGTGAGTTAGGACAGTGGTCTACTACATGTGGTGGGGTAGAAGGTGAGTTAGGACAGTGGTCTACTACATGTGGTGGGGTAGAAGGTGAGTTAGGACAGTGGTCTACTACATGTGGTGGGGTAGAAGGTGAGTTAGGACAGTGGTCTACTACATGTGGTGGGGTAGAAGGTGAGTTAGGACAGTGGTCTACTACATGTGGTGGGGTAGAAGGTGAGTTAGGACAGTGGTCTACTACATGTGGTGTGGTAGAAGGTGAGTTAGGACAGTGGTCTACTACATGTGGTGGGGTAGAAGGTGAGTTAGGACAGTGGTCTACTACATGTGGTGTGGTAGAAGGTGAGTTAGGACAGTGGTCTACTACATGTGGTGGGGTAGAAGGTGAGTTAGGACAGTGGTCTACTACATGTGGTGTGTAGAAGGTGAGTTAGGACAGTGGTCTACTACATGTGGTGGGGTAGAAGGTGAGTTAGGACAGTGGTCTACTACATGTGGTGGGGTAGAAGGTGAGTTAGGACAGTGGTCTACTACATGTGGTGGGGTAGAAGGTGAGTTAGGACAGTGGTCTACTACATGTGGTGGGTAGAAGGTGAGTTAGGACAGTGGTCTACTACATGTGGTGGGGTAGAAGGTGAGTTAGGACAGTGGTCTACTACATGTGGTGTGGTAGAAGGTGAGTTAGGACAGTGGTCTACTACATGTGGTGGGGTAGAAGGTGAGTTAGGACAGTGGTCTACTACATGTGGTGGGGTAGAAGGTGAGTTAGGACAGTGGTCTACTACATGTGGTGGGGTAGAAGGTGAGTTAGGACAGTGGTCTACTACATGTGGTGTGGTAGAAGGTGAGTTAGGACAGTGGTCTACTACATGTGGTGTGTAGAAGGTGAGTTAGGACAGTGGTCTACTACATGTGTGTGGTAGAAGGTGAGTTAGGACAGTGGTCTACTACATGTGGTGTGTAGAAGGTGAGTTAGGACAGTGGTCTACTACATGTGGTGTGTAGAAGGTGAGTTAGGACAGTGGTCTACTACATGTGGTGTAGAAGGTGAGTTAGGACAGTGGTCTACTACATGTGGTGTGGTAGAAGGTGAGTTAGGACAGTGGTCTACTACATGTGGTGTGGTAGAAGGTGAGTTAGGACAGTGGTCTACTACATGTGGTGTGGTAGAAGGTGAGTTAGGACAGTGGTCTACTACATGTGGTGTGTAGAAGGTGAGTTAGGATAGTGGTCTACTACATGTGGTGGGGTAGAAGGTGAGTTAGGACAGTGGTCTACTACATGTGGTGGGTAGAAGGTGAGTTAGGACAGTGGTCTACACATGGTGGGGTAGAAGGTGAGTTAGGACAGTGGTCTACTACATGTGGTGTGTAGAAGTAGAACAGGTCTACTACAGTTAGAAGGTGAGTTAGGACAGTGGTCTACTACATGTGGTGTGGTAGAAGGTGAGTTAGGACAGTGGTCTACTACATGTGGTGGGTAGAAGGTGAGTTAGGACAGTGGTCTACTACATGTGGTGGTAGAAGGTGAGTTAGGACAGTGGTCTACTACATGTGGTGTGGGTAGAAGGTGAGTTAGGACAGTGGTCTACTACATGTGGTGTGTAGAAGGTGAGTTAGGACAGTGGTCTACTACATGTGGTGGGGTAGAAGGTGAGTTAGGACAGTGGTCTACTACATGTGGTGGGGTAGAAGGTGAGTTAGGACAGTGGTCTACTACATGTGGTGGGGTAGAAGGTGAGTTAGGACAGTGGTCTACTACATGTGGTGGGGTAGAAGGTGAGTTAGGACAGTGGTCTACTACATGTGGTGGGGTAGAAGGTGAGTTAGGACAGTGGTCTACTACATGTGGTGTGGTAGAAGGTGAGTTAGGACAGTGGTCTACTACATGTGGTGTGTAGAAGGTGAGTTAGGACAGTGGTCTACTACATGTGGTGTGTAGAAGGTGAGTTAGGACAGTGGTCTACTACATGTGGTGTGTAGAAGGTGAGTTTGGACAGTGGTCTACTACATGTGGTGTGGTAGAAGGTGAGTTAGGACAGTGGTCTACTACATGTGGTGTGTAGAAGGTGAGTTAGGACAGTGGTCTACTACATGTGGTGTGTAGAAGGTGAGTTAGGACAGTGGTCTACTACATGTGGTGTGTAGAAGGTGAGTTAGGACAGTGGTCTACTACATGTGGTGGGGTAGAAGGTGAGTTAGGACAGTGGTCTACTACATGTGGTGGGGTAGAAGGTGAGTTAGGACAGTGGTCTACTACATGTGGTGGGGTAGAAGGTGAGTTAGGACAGTGGTCTACTACATGTGGTGGGGTAGAAGGTGAGTTAGGACAGTGGTCTACTACATGTGGTGGGGTAGAAGGTGAGTTAGGACAGTGGTCTACTACATGTGGTGTGGTAGAAGGTGAGTTAGGACAGTGGTCTACTACATGTGGTGGGGTAGAAGGTGAGTTAGGACAGTGGTCTACTACATGTGGTGGGGTAGAAGGTGAGTTAGGACAGTGGTCTACTACATGTGGTGTGTAGAAGGTGAGTTAGGACAGTGGTCTACTACATGTGGTGGGGTAGAAGGTGAGTTAGGACAGTGGTCTACTACATGTGTGTGTAGAAGGTGAGTTAGGACAGTGGTCTACTACATGTGGTGGGGTAGAAGGTGAGTTAGGACAGTGGTCTACTACATGTGGTGTGTAGAAGGTGAGTTAGGACAGTGGTCTACTACATGTGGTGTGGTAGAAGGTGAGTTAGGACAGTGGTCTACTACATGTGGTGTGTAGAAGGTGAGTTAGGACAGTGGTCTACTACATGTGGTGGGGTAGAAGGTGAGTTAGGACAGTGGTCTACTACATGTGGTGTGTAGAAGGTGAGTTAGGACAGTGGTCTACTACATGTGGTGGGGTAGAAGGTGAGTTAGGACAGTGGTCTACTACATGTGGTGTGGTAGAAGGTGAGTTAGGACAGTGGTCTACTACATGTGGTGGGGTAGAAGGTGAGTTAGGACAGTGGTCTACTACATGTGGTGGGTAGAAGGTGAGTTAGGACAGTGGTCTACTACATGTGGTGGGGTAGAAGGTGAGTTAGGACAGTGGTCTACTACATGTGGTGGGGTAGAAGGTGAGTTAGGACAGTGGTCTACTACATGTGGTGTGTAGAAGGTGAGTTAGGACAGTGGTCTACTACATGTGGTGGGTAGAAGGTGAGTTAGGACAGTGGTCTACTACATGTGGTGGGGTAGAAGGTGAGTTAGGACAGTGGTCTACTACATGTGGTGGGGTAGAAGGTGAGTTAGGACAGTGGTCTACTACATGTGGTGGGTAGAAGGTGAGTTAGGACAGTGGTCTACTACATGTGGTGGGGTAGAAGGTGAGTTAGGACAGTGGTCTACTACATGTGGTGTGGTAGAAGGTGAGTTAGGACAGTGGTCTACTACATGGTGGTGGTAGAAGGTGAGTTAGGACAGTGGTCTACTACATGTGGTGTGTAGAAGGTGAGTTAGGACAGTGGTCTACTACATGTGGTGTGTAGAAGGTGAGTTAGGACAGTGGTCTACTACATGGGTGTGTAGAAGGTGAGTTAGGACAGTGGTCTACTACATGTGGTGTGTAGAAGGTGAGTTAGGACAGTGGTCTACTACATGTGGTGTGGTAGAAGGTGAGTTAGGACAGTGGTCTACTACATGTGGTGTGTAGAAGGTGAGTTAGGACAGTGGTCTACTACATGTGGTGTGTAGAAGGTGAGTTAGGACAGTGGTCTACTACATGTGGTGGTAGAAGGTGAGTTAGGACAGTGGTCTACTACATGTGTGGGGTAGAAGGTGAGTTAGGACAGTGGTCTACTACATGTGGTGGGGTAGAAGGTGAGTTAGGACAGTGGTCTACTACATGTGGTGGGGTAGAAGGTGAGTTAGGACAGTGGTCTACTACATGTGGTGGTAGAAGGTGAGTTAGGACAGTGGTCTACTACATGTGGTGTGGTAGAAGGTGAGTTAGGACAGTGGTCTACTACATGTGGTGGGGTAGAAGGTGAGTTAGGACAGTGGTCTACTACATGTGGTGGGGTAGAAGGTGAGTTAGGACAGTGGTCTACTACATGTGGTGGGGTAGAAGGTGAGTTAGGACAGTGGTCTACTACATGTGGTGGGGTAGAAGGTGAGTTAGGACAGTGGTCTACTACATGTGGTGGGGTAGAAGGTGAGTTAGGACAGTGGTCTACTACATGTGGTGGGGTAGAAGGTGAGTTAGGACAGTGGTCTACTACATGTGGTGGGTAGAAGGTGAGTTAGGACAGTGGTCTACTACATGTGGTGGTAGAAGGTGAGTTAGGACAGTGGTCTACTACATGTGGTGGGTAGAAGGTGAGTTAGGACAGTGGTCTACTACATGTGGTGGGGTAGAAGGTGAGTTAGGACAGTGGTCTACTACATGTGGTGGGGTAGAAGGTGAGTTAGGACAGTGGTCTACTACATGTGGTGTGTAGAAGGTGAGTTAGGACAGTGGTCTACTACATGTGGTGTGTAGAAGGTGAGTTAGGACAGTGGTCTACTACATGTGGTGGGTAGAAGGTGAGTTAGGACAGTGGTCTACTACATGTGGTGTGTAGAAGGTGAGTTAGGACAGTGGTCTACTACATGTGGTGGGGTAGAAGGTGAGTTAGGACAGTGGTCTACTACATGTGGTGTGTAGAAGGTGAGTTAGGACAGTGGTCTACTACATGTGGTGGGTAGAAGGTGAGTTAGGACAGTGGTCTACTACATGTGTGGGTAGAAGGTGAGTTTAGGACAGTGGTCTACTACATGTGGTGGGGTAGAAGGTGAGTTAGGACAGTGGTCTACTACATGTGGTGGGGTAGAAGGTGAGTTAGGACAGTGGTCTACTACATGTGGTGGGGTAGAAGGTGAGTTAGGACAGTGGTCTACTACATGTGGGGTAGAAGGTGAGTTAGGACATTGGTCTACTACATGTGGTGGGTAGAAGGTGATTGGACAGTGGTCTACTACATGTGGTGGGGTAGAAGGTGAGTTAGGACAGTGGTCTACTACATGTGGTGGGGTAGAAGGTGAGTTAGGACAGTGGTCTACTACATGTGTGTGGTAGAAGGTGAGTTAGGACAGTGGTCTACTACATGTGGTGTGGTAGAAGGTGAGTTAGGACAGTGGTCTACTACATGTGGTGTGTAGAAGGTGAGTTAGGACAGTGGTCTACTACATGTGTGGGTGTAGAAGGTGAGTTAGGACAGTGGTCTACTACATGTGGTGTGGTAGAAGGTGAGTTAGGACAGTGGTCTACTACATGTGGTGTGTAGAAGGTGGTCTAGTTAGGACAGTGGTCTACTACATGTGGTGTGTAGAAGGTGAGTTAGGACAGTGGTCTACTACATGTGGTGGGGTAGAAGGTGAGTTAGGACAGTGGTCTACTACATGTGGTGGGGTAGAAGGTGAGTTAGGACAGTGGTCTACTACATGTGGGTGGGGTAGAAGGTGAGTTAGGACAGTGGTCTACTACATGTGGTGGGGTAGAAGGTGAGTTAGGACAGTGGTCTACTACATGTGGTGGGGTAGAAGGTGAGTTAGGACAGTGGTCTACTACATGTGGTGGGGTAGAAGGTGAGTTAGGACAGTGGTCTACTACATGTGGTGGGTAGAAGGTGAGTTAGGACAGTGGTCTACTACATGTGGTGTGTAGAAGGTGAGTTAGGACAGTGGTCTACTACATGTGGTGTGTAGAAGGTGAGTTAGGACAGTGGTCTACTACATGTGGTGTAGAAGGTGAGTTAGGACAGTGGTCTACTACATGTGGTGTGTAGAAGGTGAGTTAGGACAGTGGTCTACTACATGTGGTGGGTGTAGAAGGTGAGTTAGGACAGTGGTCTACTACATGGTGGGGTAGAAGGTGAGTTAGGACAGTGGTCTACTACATGTGGTGTGTAGAAGGTGAGTTAGGACAGTGGTCTACTACATGTGGTGTGTAGAAGGTGAGTTAGGACAGTGGTCTACTACATGTGGTGTGTAGAAGGTGAGTTAGGACAGTGGTCTACTACATGTGGCTGGTGGGACATGGTGGTAGAAGGTGAGTTAGGACAGTGGTCTACTACATGTGGTGGGTAGAAGGTGAGTTAGGACAGTGGTCTACTACATGTGGTGGGGTAGAAGGTGAGTTAGGACAGTGGTCTACTACATGTGGTGTGTAGAAGGTGAGTTAGGACAGTGGTCTACTACATGTGAGTGGGTAGAAGGTGAGTTAGGACAGTGGTCTACTACATGTGGTGGGGTAGAAGGTGAGTTAGGACAGTGGTCTACTACATGTGGTGGGGTAGACAGGTGAGTTAGGACAGTGTCTACTACATGTGGGTAGAAGGTGAGTTAGGACAGTGGTCTACTACATGTGGTGTGGTAGAGGTGAGTTAGGACAGTGGTCTACTACATGTGGTGTTAGGAGGTAGAAGGTGAGTTAGGACAGTGGTCTACTACATGTGGTGTGTAGAAAATTGGTGAGTTGGACAGTGGTCTACTACATGTGGTGGGTAGAAGGTGAGTTAGGACAGTGGTCTACTACATGTGGTGTGTAGAAGGTGAGTTAGGACAGTGGTCTACTACACATGTGGTGGGTAGAAGGTGAGTTAGGACAGTGGTCTACTACATGTGGTGGGGTAGAAGGTGAGTTAGGACAGTGGTCTACTACATGTGGTGGGGTAGAAGGTGAGTTAGGACAGTGGTCTACTACATGTGGTGTGTAGAAGGTGAGTTAGGACAGTGGTCTACTACATGTGGTGGGAGTAGAAGGTGAGTTAGGACAGTGGTCTACTACATGTGGTGGGGGTAGAAGGTGAGTTAGGACAGTGGTCTACTACATGTGGTGGGGTAGAAGGTGAGTTAGGACAGTGGTCTACTACATGTGTGTGGTAGAAGGTGAGTTAGGACAGTGGTCTACTACATGTGGTGTGGTAGAAGGTGAGTTAGGACAGTGGTCTACTACATGTGGTGTGGTAGAAGGTGAGTTAGGACAGTGGTCTACTACATGTGGTGTGTAGAAGGTGAGTTAGGACAGTGGTCTACTACATGTGTGGGGTCTAGAAGAAAGTGAGTTAGGACAGTGGTCTACTACATGTGGTGTGTAGAAGGTGAGTTAGGACAGTGTGTCTACTACATGTGGTGTGTAGAGGTGAGTTAGGACAGTGGTCTACTACATGTGGTGAAGAAAGGTGAGTTAGGACAGTGGTCTACTACATGTGGTGGGTAGAAAGTGAGTTAGGACAGTGGTCTACTACATGTGGTGTGTAGAAGGTGAGTTAGGACAGTGGTCTACTACATGTGGTGGGGTAGAAAGGTGAGTTAGGACAGTGGTCTACTACATGTGGTGGGGTAGAAGGTGAGTTAGGACAGTGGTCTACTACATGTGGTGGGGTAGAAGGTGAGTTAGGACAGTGGTCTACTACATGTGGTGGGGACAGTAGAAGGTGAGTTAGGACAGTGGTCTACTACATGTGGTGGGGTAGAAGGTGAGTTAGGACAGTGGTCTACTACATGTGGTGGGAGTAGAAGGTGAGTTAGGACAGTGGTCTACTACATGTGGTGTGTGTAGAAGGTGAGTTAGGACAGTGGTCTACTACATGTGGTGTGTAGAAGGTGAGTTAGGACAGTGGTCTACTACATGTGGTGTGGTAGAAAGGTGAGTTAGGACAGTGGTCTACTACATGTGGTGTGGTAGAAGGTGAGTTAGGACAGTGGTCTACTACATGTGGTGTGTAGAAGGTGAGTTAGGACAGTGGTCTACATGTGGTGTGGTAGAAAGGTGAGTTAGGACAGTGGTCTACTACATGTGGTGTGGTAGAAGGTGAGTTAGGACAGTGGTCTACTACATGTGGTGTGTAGAAGGTGAGTTAGGACAGTGGTCTACTACATGTGGTGTGTAGAAGGTGAGTTAGGACAGTGGTCTACTACATGTGGTGGGGTAGAAGGTGAGTTAGGACAGTGGTCTACTACATGTGGTGTGTAGAAGGTGAGTTAGGACAGTGGTCTACTACATGTGGTGGGTAGAAGGTGAGTTAGGACAGTGGTCTACTACATGTGGTGGGGTAGAAGGTGAGTTAGGACAGTGGTCTACTACATGTGGTGGGGTAGAAGGTGAGTTAGGACAGTGGTCTACTACATGTGGTGGGGTAGAAGGTGAGTTAGGACAGTGGTCTACTACATGTGGTGGGGTAGAAGGTGAGTTAGGACAGTGGTCTACTACATGTGGTGGGGTAGAAGGTGAGTTAGGACAGTGGTCTACTACATGTGGTGTGGGTAGAAGGTGAGTTAGGACAGTGGTCTACTACATGTGGTGGTAGAAGGTGAGTTAGGACAGTGGTCTACTACATGTGGTGTGTAGAAGGTGAGTTAGGACAGTGGTCTACTACATGTGGTGTGTAGAAGGTGAGTTAGGACAGTGGTCTACTACATGTGGTGTAGAAGGTGAGTTAGGACAGTGGTCTACTACATGTGGTGTGTAGAAGGTGAGTTAGGACAGTGGTCTACTACATGTGTGGGGTAGAAGGTGAGTTAGGACAGTGGTCTACTACATGTGGTGGGGTAGAAGGTGAGTTAGGACAGTGGTCTACTACATGTGGTGGGGTAGAAGGTGAGTTAGGACAGTGGTCTACTACATGTGGTGGGGTAGAAGGTGAGTTAGGACAGTGGTCTACTACATGTGTGGGGTAGAAGGTGAGTTAGGACAGTGGTCTACTACATGTGGTGTGGTAGAAGGTGAGTTAGGACAGTGGTCTACTACATGTGTGGGGTAGAAGGTGAGTTAGGACAGTGGTCTACTACATGTGGTGGGTAGAAGGTGAGTTAGGACAGTGGTCTACTACATGGTGGGTAGAAGGTGAGTTAGGACAGTGGTCTACTACATGTGGTGGGGTAGAAGGTGAGTTAGGACAGTGGTCTACTACATGTGGTGGGTAGAAGGTGAGTTAGGACAGTGGTCTACTACATGTGGTGTGTAGAAGGTGAGTTAGGACAGTGGTCTACTACATGTGGTGTGTAGAAGGTGAGTTAGGACAGTGGTCTACTACATGTGGTGTGTAGAAGGTGAGTTAGGACAGTGGTCTACTACATGTGGTGTGGTAGAAGGTGAGTTAGGACAGTGGTCTACTACATGTGGTGGGGTAGAAGGTGAGTTAGGACAGTGGTCTACTACATGTGGTGGGGTAGAAGGTGAGTTAGGACAGTGGTCTACTACATGTGGTGGGGTAGAAGGTGAGTTAGGACAGTGGTCTACTACATGTGGTGGGGTAGAAGGTGAGTTAGGACAGTGGTCTACTACATGTGGTGGGGTAGAAGGTGAGTTAGGACAGTGGTCTACTACATGTGGTGGGGTAGAAGGTGAGTTAGGACAGTGGTCTACTACATGTGGTGGGGTAGAAGGTGAGTTAGGACAGTGGTCTACTACATGTGGTGGGGTAGAAGGTGAGTTAGGACAGTGGTCTACTACATGTGGTGTGGTAGAAGGTGAGTTAGGACAGTGGTCTACTACATGTGGTGGGGTAGAAGGTGAGTTAGGACAGTGGTCTACTACATGTGGTGGGGTAGAAGGTGAGTTAGGACAGTGGTCTACTACATGTGGTGGGGTAGAAGGTGAGTTAGGACAGTGGTCTACTACATGTGGTGGGGTAGAAGGTGAGTTAGGACAGTGGTCTACTACATGTGGTGGGGTAGAAGGTGAGTTAGGACAGTGGTCTACTACATGTGGTGTGGTAGAAGGTGAGTTAGGACAGTGGTCTACTACATGTGGTGGGGTAGAAGGTGAGTTAGGACAGTGGTCTACTACATGTGGTGGGGTAGAAGGTGAGTTAGGACAGTGGTCTACTACATGTGGTGTGGTAGAAGGTGAGTTAGGACAGTGGTCTACTACATGTGGTGTGTAGAAGGTGAGTTAGGACAGTGGTCTACTACATGTGGTGTGGTAGAAGGTGAGTTAGGACAGTGGTCTACTACATGTGGTGTGTAGAAGGTGAGTTAGGACAGTGGTCTACTACATGTGGTGTGGTAGAAGGTGAGTTAGGACAGTGGTCTACTACATGTGGTGTGGTAGAAGGTGAGTTAGGACAGTGGTCTACTACATGGTGGGGTAGAAGGTGAGTTAGGACAGTGGTCTACTACATGTGGTGGGTAGAAGGTGAGTTAGGACAGTGGTCTACTACATGTGGTGGGGTAGAAGGTGAGTTAGGACAGTGGTCTACTACATGTGGTGTGGTAGAAGGTGAGTTAGGACAGTGGTCTACTACATGTGGTGTGTAGAAGGTGAGTTAGGACAGTGGTCTACTACATGTGGTGTGTAGAAGGTGAGTTAGGACAGTGGTCTACTACATGTGGTGTGGTAGAAGGTGAGTTAGGACAGTGGTCTACTACATGTGTGTGTAGAAGGTGAGTTAGGACAGTGGTCTACTACATGTGGTGTGTAGAAGGTGAGTTAGGACAGTGGTCTACTACATGTGGTGTGTAGAAGGTGAGTTAGGACAGTGGTCTACTACATGTGGTGGGGTAGAAGGTGAGTTAGGACAGTGGTCTACTACATGTGGTGGGGTAGAAGGTGAGTTAGGACAGTGGTCTACTACATGTGGTGGGGTAGAAGGTGAGTTAGGACAGTGGTCTACTACATGTGGTGGGGTAGAAGGTGAGTTAGGACAGTGGTCTACTACATGTGGTGGGGTAGAAGGTGAGTTAGGACAGTGGTCTACTACATGTGGTGGGGTAGAAGGTGAGTTAGGACAGTGGTCTACTACATGTGGTGTGTAGAAGGTGAGTTAGGACAGTGGTCTACTACATGTGGTGGGTAGAAGGTGAGTTAGGACAGTGGTCTACTACATGTGGTGTGTAGAAGGTGAGTTAGGACAGTGGTCTACTACATGTGGTGTGGTAGAAGGTGAGTTAGGACAGTGGTCTACTACATGTGGTGTGGTAGAAGGTGAGTTAGGACAGTGGTCTACTACATGTGGTGGGGTAGAAAGGTGAGTTAGGACAGTGGTCTACTACATGTGGTGTGGTAGAAGGTGAGTTAGGACAGTGGTCTACTACATGTGGTGTGTAGAAAAGGTGAGTTAGGACAGTGGTCTGACTACATGTGGTGTGTGTAGAAGGTGAGTTAGGACAGTGGTCTACTACATGTGGTGGGGTAGAAGGTGAGTTAGGACAGTGGTCTACTACATGTGGTGGGTAGAGGTGAGTTAGGACAGTGGTCTACTACATGTGGTGGGGTAGAAGGTGAGTTAGGACAGTGGTCTACTACATGTGGTGGGGTAGAAGGTGAGTTAGGACAGTGGTCTACTACATGTGGTGGGGTAGAAGGTGAGTTAGGACAGTGGTCTACTACATGTGTGGTGAGGTAGAAGGTGGGGAGAGGTGAGAAGGGTGAGTTAGGACAGTGGTCTACTACATGTGGTGTGTAGAAGGTGAGTTAGGACAGTGGTCTACTACATGTGTGTGGGGTAGAAGGTGAGTTAGGACAGTGGTCTACTACATGTGTGTGGTAGAAGGTGAGTTAGGACAGTGGTCTACTACATGTGGTGGGGTAGAAGGTGAGTTAGGACAGTGGTCTACTACATGTGGTGTGGTAGAAGGTGAGTTAGGACAGTGGTCTACTACATGTGGTGTGTAGAAGGTGAGTTAGGACAGTGGTCTACTACATGGTGGTGTGTAGAAGGTGAGTTAGGACAGTGGTCTACTACATGTGTGGGGTAGAAGGTGAGTTAGGACAGTGGTCTACTACATGTGGTGGGTAGAAGGTGAGTTAGGACAGTGGTCTACTACATGTGGTGGGGTAGAAGGTGAGTTAGGACAGTGGTCTACTACATGTGGTGTAGAAGGTGAGTTAGGACAGTGGTCTACTACATGTGGTGGGGTAGAAGGTGAGTTAGGACAGTGGTCTACTGTGGTGTGTAGAAAGGTGAGTTAGGACAGTGGTCTACACATGTGGTGGGGTAGAAGGTGAGTTAGGACAGTGGTCTACTACATGTGGTGGGGTAGAAGGTGAGTTAGGACAGTGGTCTACTACATGTGGTGGGGTAGAAGGTGAGTTAGGACAGTGGTCTACTACATGTGGTGGGGTAGAAGGTGAGTTAGGACAGTGGTCTACTACATGTGGTGGGGTAGAAGGTGAGTTAGGACAGTGGTCTACTACATGTGGTGTGGTAGAAGGTGAGTTAGGACAGTGGTCTACTACATGTGGTGTGGGTAGAAAGGTGAGTTAGGACAGTGGTCTACTACATGTGGTGTGGTAGAAGGTGAGTTAGGACAGTGGTCTACTACATGTGGTGTGTAGAAGGTGAGTTAGGACAGTGGTCTACTACATGGTGTGGTAGAAGGTGAGTTAGGACAGTGGTCTACTACATGTGGTGTGTAGAAGGTGAGTTAGGACAGTGGTCTACTACATGTGGTGGGTAGAAGGTGAGTTAGGACAGTGGTCTACTACATGTGGTGTGTAGAAGGTGAGTTAGGACAGTGGTCTACTACATGTGGTGGGGTAGAAGGTGAGTTAGGACAGTGGTCTACATGTGGTGGGGTAGAAGGTGAGTTAGGACAGTGGTCTACTACATGTGGTGGGTAGAAGGTGAGTTAGGACAGTGGTCTACTACATGTGGTGGGGTAGAAAGGTGAGTTAGGACAGTGGTCTACTACATGTGGTGGGGTAGAAGGTGAGTTAGGACAGTGGTCTACTACATGTGGTGTGGTAGAAGGTGAGTTAGGACAGTGGTCTACTACATGTGGTGTGTAGAAGGTGAGTTAGGACAGTGGTCTACTACATGTGGTGTGTAGAAGGTGAGTTAGGACAGTGGTCTACTACATGTGGTGGGGTAGAAGGTGAGTTAGGACAGTGGTCTACTACATGTGGTGGGGTAGAAGGTGAGTTAGGACAGTGGTCTACTACATGTGGTGGGGTAGAAGGTGAGTTAGGACAGTGGTCTACTACATGTGGTGGGGTAGAAGGTGAGTTAGGACAGTGGTCTACTACATGTGGTGGGGTAGAAGGTGAGTTAGGACAGTGGTCTACTACATGTGGTGGGGTAGAAGGTGAGTTAGGACAGTGGTCTACTACATGTGGTGGGGTAGAAGGTGAGTTAGGACAGTGGTCTACTACATGTGGTGGGGTAGAAGGTGAAGTTAGGACAGTGGTCTACTACATGTGGTGGGGTAGAAGGTGAGTTAGGACAGTGGTCTACTACATGTGGTGGGGTAGAAGGTGAGTTAGGACAGTGGTCTACTACATGTGGTGTGGTAGAAGGTGAGTTAGGACAGTGGTCTACTACATGGTGGGGTAGAAGGTGAGTTAGGACAGTGGTCTACTACATGTGGTGTGGTAGAAGGTGAGTTAGGACAGTGGTCTACTACATGTGGTGTGGGTAGAAGGTGAGTTAGGACAGTGGTCTACTACATGTGTGTGGTAGAAGGTGAGTTAGGACAGTGGTCTACTACATGTGGTGGGGTAGAAGGTGAGTTAGGACAGTGGTCTACTACATGTGGTGTGGTAGAAGGTGAGTTAGGACAGTGGTCTACTACATGTGGTGTGGTAGAAGGTGAGTTAGGACAGTGGTCTACTACATGTGGTGGGGTAGAAGGTGAGTTAGGACAGTGGTCTACTACATGTGGTGTGGTAGAAGGTGAGTTAGGACAGTGGTCTACTACATGTGGTGTGGTAGAAGGTGAGTTAGGACAGTGGTCTACTACATGTGGTGGGGTAGAAGGTGAGTTAGGACAGTGGTCTACTACATGTGGTGGGGTAGAAGGTGAGTTAGGACAGTGGTCTACTACATGTGGTGGGGTAGAAGGTGAGTTAGGACAGTGGTCTACTACATGTGGTGGGGTAGAAGGTGAGTTAGGACAGTGGTCTACTACATGTGGTGGGGTAGAAGGTGAGTTAGGACAGTGGTCTACTACATGTGGTGGGGAGTAGAAGGTGAGTTAGGACAGTGGTCTACTACATGTGGTGGGGTAGAAGGTGAGTTAGGACAGTGGTCTACTACATGTGGTGGGGTAGAAGGTGAGTTAGGACAGTGGTCTACTACATGTGTGGGGTAGAAGGTGAGTTAGGACAGTGGTCTACTACATGTGGTGTGGTAGAAGGTGAGTTAGGACAGTGGTCTACTACATGTGGTGTGTAGAAGGTGAGTTAGGACAGTGGTCTACTACATGTGGTGTGGTAGAAGGTGAGTTAGGACAGTGGTCTACTACATGTGGTGTGTAGAAGGTGAGTTAGGACAGTGGTCTACTACATGTGGTGGGGTAGAAGGTGAGTTAGGACAGTGGTCTACTACATGTGGTGTGTAGAAGGTGAGTTAGGACAGTGGTCTACTACATGTGGTGTGTAGAAGGTGAGTTGGGACAGTGGTCTACTACATGTGGTGTGGTAGAAGGTGAGTTAGGACAGTGGTCTACTACATGTGGTGGGGTAGAAGGTGAGTTAGGACAGTGGTCTACTACATGTGGTCTGGTCTACTACATGTGGTGGGGTAGAAGGTGAGTTAGGACAGTGGTCTACTACATGTGGTGGGTAGAAGGTGAGTTAGGACAGTGGTCTACTACATGTGGTGGGGTAGAAGGTGAGTTAGGACAGTGGTCTACTACATGTGGTGGGGTAGAAGGTGAGTTAGGACAGTGGTCTACTACATGTGGTGGGGTAGAAGGTGAGTTAGGACAGTGGTCTACTACATGTGGTGGTAGAAGGTGAGTTAGGACAGTGGTCTACTACATGGTGTGTAGAAGGTGAGTTAGGACAGTGGTCTACTACATGTGGTGGGGTAGAAGGTGAGTTAGGACAGTGGTCTACTACATGTGGTGTGTAGAAGGTGAGTTAGGACAGTGGTCTACTACATGTGGTGGGGTAGAAGGTGAGTTAGGACAGTGGTCTACTACATGTGTGGGGTAGAAGGTGAGTTAGGACAGTGGTCTACTACATGTGGTGGGGTAGAAGGTGAGTTAGGACAGTGGTCTACTACATGTGGTGGGGTAGAAGGTGAGTTAGGACAGTGGTCTACTACATGTGGTGGGGTAGAAGGTGAGTTAGGACAGTGGTCTACTACATGTGGTGGGGTAGAAGGTGAGTTAGGACAGTGGTCTACTACATGTGTGGGGTAGAAGGTGAGTTAGGACAGTGGTCTACTACATGTGGTGGGGTAGAAGGTGAGTTAGGACAGTGGTCTACTACATGTGGTGTGGTAGAAGGTGAGTTAGGACAGTGGTCTACTACATGTGGTGGGGTAGAAGGTGAGTTAGGACAGTGGTCTACTACATGTGGTGGGGTAGAAGGTGAGTTAGGACAGTGGTCTACTACATGTGGTGGGGTAGAAGGTGAGTTAGGACAGTGGTCTACTACATGTGGTGTGGTAGAAGGTGAGTTAGGACAGTGGTCTACTACATGTGTGTGGTAGAAGGTGAGTTAGGACAGTGGTCTACTACATGTGGTGTGGTAGAAGGTGAGTTAGGACAGTGGTCTACTACATGTGGTGGGGTAGAAGGTGAGTTAGGACAGTGGTCTACTACATGTGGTGGGTAGAAGGTGAGTTAGGACAGTGGTCTACTACATGTGGTGGGGTAGAAGGTGAGTTAGGACAGTGGTCTACTACATGTGTGGGAGTAGAAGGTGAGTTAGGACAGTGGTCTACTACATGTGGTGGGGTAGAAGGTGAGTTAGGACAGTGGTCTACTACATGTGGTGGTAGAAAGGTGAGTTAGGACAGTGGTCTACTACATGTGGTGGGGTAGAAGGTGAGTTAGGACAGTGGTCTACTACATGTGGTGGGTAGAAGGTGAGTTAGGACAGTGGTCTACTACATGTGGTGGGGTAGAAGGTGAGTTAGGACAGTGGTCTACTACATGTGGTGTGGTAGAAGGTGAGTTAGGACAGTGGTCTACTACATGTGGTGGGGTAGAAGGTGAGTTAGGACAGTGGTCTACTACATGTGTGAGAAGGTGAGTTAGGACAGTGGTCTACTACATGTGGTGTGGTAGAAGGTGAGTTAGGACAGTGGTCTACTACATGTGGTGTGTAGAAGGTGAGTTAGGACAGTGGTCTACTACATGGGTGGGGTAGAAGGTGAGTTAGGACAGTGGTCTACTACATGTGGTGTGTAGAAGGTGAGTTAGGACAGTGGTCTACTACATGTGGTGGGGTAGAAGGTGAGTTAGGACAGTGGTCTACTACATGTGGTGTGGTAGAAGGTGAGTTAGGACAGTGGTCTACTACATGTGGTGGGGTAGAAGGTGAGTTAGGACAGTGGTCTACTACATGTGGTGTGGTAGAAGGTGAGTTAGGACAGTGGTCTACTACATGTGGTGTGGTAGAAAGGTGAGTTAGGACAGTGGTCTACTACATGTGGTGGGGTAGAAGGTGAGTTGGGACAGTGGTCTACTACATGTGGTGGGGTAGAAGGTGAGTTAGGACAGTGGTCTACTACATGTGGTGGTAGAAGGTGAGTTAGGACAGTGGTCTACTACATGTGGTGTGGTAGAAGGTGAGTTAGGACAGTGGTCTACTACATGTGGTGTGGTAGAAGGTGAGTTAGGACAGTGGTCTACTACATGTGGTGTGTAGAAGGTGAGTTAGGACAGTGGTCTACTACATGTGGTGTGTAGAAGGTGAGTTAGGACAGTGGTCTACTACATGTGGTGGGTAGAAGGTGAGTTAGGACAGTGGTCTACTACATGTGGTGGGGTAGAAGGTGAGTTAGGACAGTGGTCTACTACATGTGGTGTGGTAGAAGGTGAGTTAGGACAGTGGTCTACTACATGTGGTGGGGTAGAAGGTGAGTTAGGACAGTGGTCTACTACATGTGGTGGTAGAAGGTGAGTTAGGACAGTGGTCTACTACATGTGGTGGGGTAGAAGGTGAGTTAGGACAGTGGTCTACTACATGTGGTGTGTAGAAGGTGAGTTAGGACAGTGGTCTACTACATGTGGTGTGTAGAAGGTGAGTTAGGACAGTGGTCTACTACATGTGGTGTGTAGAAGGTGAGTTAGGACAGTGGTCTACTACATGTGGTGGGGTAGAAGGTGAGTTAGGACAGTGGTCTACTACATGTGGTGTGTAGAAGGTGAGTTAGGACAGTGGTCTACTACATGTGGTGTGTAGAAGGTGAGTTAGGACAGTGGTCTACTACATGTGGTGTGGTAGAAGGTGAGTTAGGACAGTGGTCTACTACATGTGGTGGGGTAGAAGGTGAGTTAGGACAGTGGTCTACTACATGTGGTGGGGTAGAAGGTGAGTTAGGACAGTGGTCTACTACATGTGGTGGGGTAGAAGGTGAGTTAGGACAGTGGTCTACTACATGTGGTGGGGTAGAAGGTGAGTTAGGACAGTGGTCTACTACATGGTGTGGTAGAAGGTGAGTTAGGACAGTGGTCTACTACATGTGGTGTGGTAGAAGGTGAGTTAGGACAGTGGTCTACTACATGTGGTAGAAGGTGAGTTAGGACAGTGGTCTACTACATGTGGTGGGGTAGAAGGTGAGTTAGGACAGTGGTCTACTACATGTGGTGGGGTAGAAGGTGAGTTAGGACAGTGGTCTACTACATGTGGTGTGGTAGAAGGTGAGTTAGGACAGTGGTCTACTACATGTGGTGGGTAGAAGGTGAGTTAGGACAGTGGTCTACTACATGTGGTGTGGTAGAAGGTGAGTTAGGACAGTGGTCTACTACATGTGGTGTGGTAGAAGGTGAGTTAGGACAGTGGTCTACTACATGTGGTGGGTAGAAGGTGAGTTAGGACAGTGGTCTACTACATGTGGTGGGGTAGAAGGTGAGAAGGTGAGTTAGGACAGTGGTCTACTACATGTGGTGTGGTAGAAGGTGAGTTAGGACAGTGGTCTACTACATGTGGTGGGGTAGAAGGTGAGTTAGGACAGTGGTCTACTACATGTGGTGTGGTAGAAGGTGAGTTAGGACAGTGGTCTACTACATGTGGTGGGGTAGAAGGTGAGTTAGGACAGTGGTCTACTACATGTGGTGGGGTAGAAGGTGAGTTAGGACAGTGGTCTACTACATGTGGTGGGAGTAGAAGGTGAGTTAGGACAGTGGTCTACTACATGTGGTGGGGTAGAAGGTGAGTTAGGACAGTGGTCTACTACATGTGGTGGGGTAGAAGGTGAGTTAGGACAGTGGTCTACTACATGTGGTGGGGTAGAAGGTGAGTTAGGACAGTGGTCTACTACATGGTGGGGTAGAAGGTGAGTTAGGACAGTGGTCTACTACATGTGGTGGGGTAGAAGGTGAGTTAGGACAGTGGTCTACTACATGTGGTGGGGTTCGGACAGAAGGTGAGTTAGGACAGTGGTCTACTACATGTGGTGTGGTAGAAGGTGAGTTAGGACAGTGGTCTACTACATGTGGTGGGGTAGAAGGTGAGTTAGGACAGTGGTCTACTACATGTGGTGGGGTAGAAGGTGAGTTAGGACAGTGGTCTACTACATGTGGTGTGGTAGAAGGTGAGTTAGGACAGTGGTCTACTACATGTGGTGTGTAGAAGGTGAGTTAGGACAGTGGTCTACTACATGTGGTGTGTAGAAGGTGAGTTAGGACAGTGGTCTACTACATGTGGTGGGGTAGAAGGTGAGTTAGGACAGTGGTCTACTACATGTGGTGTGTAGAAGGTGAGTTAGGACAGTGGTCTACTACATGTGGTGGGGTAGAAGGTGAGTTAGGACAGTGGTCTACTACATGTGGTGTGTAGAAGGTGAGTTAGGACAGTGGTCTACTACATGTGGTGGGGTAGAAGGTGAGTTAGGACAGTGGTCTACTACATGTGGTGGGGTAGAAGGTGAGTTAGGACAGTGGTCTACTACATGTGGTGTGTAGAAGGTGAGTTAGGACAGTGGTCTACTACATGTGGTGTGTAGAAGGTGAGTTAGGACAGTGGTCTACTACATGTGGTGGGGTAGAAGGTGAGTTAGGACAGTGGTCTACTACATGTGGTGGGGTAGAAGGTGAGTTAGGACAGTGGTCTACTACATGTGGTGTGGTAGAAGGTGAGTTAGGACAGTGGTCTACTACATGTGGTGTGGTAGAAGGTGAGTTAGGACAGTGGTCTACTACATGTGGTGGGGTAGAAGGTGAGTTAGGACAGTGGTCTACTACATGTGGTGGGGTAGAAGGTGAGTTAGGACAGTGGTCTACTACATGTGGTGGGGTAGAAGGTGAGTTAGGACAGTGGTCTACTACATGTGGTGGGGTAGAAGGTGAGTTAGGACAGTGGTCTACTACATGTGAGTGGTGTGTAGAAGGTGAGTTAGGACAGTGGTCTACTACATGTGGTGGGGTAGAAGGTGAGTTAGGACAGTGGTCTACTACATGTGGTGGGGTAGAAGGTGAGTTAGGACAGTGGTCTACCTACATGTGGTGTGTAGAAGGTGAGTTAGGACAGTGGTCTACTACATGTGGTGTGGTAGAAGGTGAGTTAGGACAGTGGTCTACTACATGTGGTGGGTAGAAGGTGAGTTAGGACAGTGGTCTACTACATGTGGTGGGGTAGAAGGTGAGTTAGGACAGTGGTCTACTACATGTGGTGTGTGGAAGGTGAGTTAGGACAGTGGTCTACTACATGTGGTGTGGTAGAAGGTGAGTTAGGACAGTGGTCTACTACATGTGGTGGGGTAGAAGGTGAGTTAGGACAGTGGTCTACTATGTGGTGGGGTAGAAGGTGAGTTAGGACAGTGGTCTACTACATGTGGTGGGGTAGAAGGTGAGTTAGGACAGTGGTCTACATGTGGTGGGGTAGAAGGTGAGTTAGGACAGTGGTCTACTACATGTGGTGGGTAGAAGGTGAGTTAGGACAGTGGTCTACTACATGTGGTGGGGTAGAAGGTGAGTTAGGACAGTGGTCTACTACATGTGGTGTGGTAGAAGGTGAGTTAGGACAGTGGTCTACTACATGTGGTGTGTAGAAGGTGAGTTAGGACAGTGGTCTACTACATGTGGTGTGGTAGAAGGTGAGTTAGGACAGTGGTCTACTACATGTGGTGGGTGTAGAAGGTGAGTTAGGACAGTGGTCTACTACATGTGGTGTGGTAGAAGGTGAGTTAGGACAGTGGTCTACTACATGTGGTGTGTAGAAGGTGAGTTAGGACAGTGGTCTACTACATGTGGTGTGTAGAAGGTGAGTTAGGACAGTGGTCTACTACATGTGGTGGGGTAGAAGGTGAGTTAGGACAGTGGTCTACTACATGTGGTGGGGTAGAAGGTGAGTTAGGACAGTGGTCTGCTACATGTGGTGGGGTAGAAGGTGAGTTAGGACAGTGGTCTACTACATGTGGTGGGGTAGAAGGTGAGTTAGGACAGTGGTCTACTACATGTGGTGGGGTAGAAGGTGAGTTAGGACAGTGGTCTACTACATGTGGTGGGTAGAAGGTGAGTTAGGACAGTGGTCTACTACATGTGGTGTGGTAGAAGGTGAGTTAGGACAGTGGTCTACTACATGTGGTGTGGTAGAAGGTGAGTTAGGACAGTGGTCTACTACATGTGGTGTGTAGAAGGTGAGTTAGGACAGTGGTCTACTACATGTGGTGTGTAGAAGGTGAGTTAGGACAGTGGTCTACTACATGTGGTGGGTAGAAGGTGAGTTAGGACAGTGGTCTACTACATGTGGTGGGGTAGAAGGTGAGTTAGGACAGTGGTCTACTACATGTGGTGTGGTAGAAGGTGAGTTAGGACAGTGGTCTACTACATGTGGTGTGGTAGAAGGTGAGTTAGGACAGTGGTCTACTACATGTGGTGGGGTAGAAGGTGAGTTAGGACAGTGGTCTACTACATGTGGTGGGTAGAAGGTGAGTTAGGACAGTGGTCTACTACATGTGGTGTGGTAGAAGGTGAGTTAGGACAGTGGTCTACTACATGTGGTGGTAGAAGGTGAGTTAGGACAGTGGTCTACTACATGTGGTGGGGTAGAAGGTGAGTTAGGACAGTGGTCTACTACATGTGGTGGGGTAGAAGGTGAGTTAGGACAGTGGTCTACTACATGTGGTGGGGTAGAAGGTGAGTTAGGACAGTGGTCTACTACATGTGGTGTGGTAGAAGGTGAGTTAGGACAGTGGTCTACTACATGTGGTGTGGTAGAAGGTGAGTTAGGACAGTGGTCTACTACATGTGGTGGGGTAGAAGGTGAGTTAGGACAGTGGTCTACTACATGTGTGTGGTAGAAGGTGAGTTAGGACAGTGGTCTACTACATGTGGTGTGTAGAAGGTGAGTTAGGACAGTGGTCTACTACATGTGGTGTGTAGAAGGTGAGTTAGGACAGTGGTCTACTACATGTGGTGTAGAAGGTGAGTTAGGACAGTGGTCTATACATGTGGTGGGGTAGAAGGTGAGTTAGGACAGTGGTCTACTACATGTGGTGTGTAGAAGGTGAGTTAGGACAGTGGTCTACTACATGTGGTGGGTAGAAGGTGAGTTAGGACAGTGGTCTACTACATGTGGTGGGGTAGAAGGTGAGTTAGGACAGTGGTCTACACATGTGGTGGGGTAGAAGGTGAGTTAGGACAGTGGTCTACTACATGTGGTGTGGTAGAAGGTGAGTTAGGACAGTGGTCTACTACATGTGGTGGTAGAAGGTGAGTTAGGACAGTGGTCTACTACATGTGGTGTGGTAGAAGGTGAGTTAGGACAGTGGTCTACTACATGTGGTGGGGTAGAAGGTGAGTTAGGACAGTGGTCTACTACATGTGGTGGGGTAGAAGGTGAGTTAGGACAGTGGTCTACTACATGTGGTGGGGTAGAAGGTGAGTTAGGACAGTGGTCTACTACATGTGGTGGGGTAGAAGGTGAGTTAGGACAGTGGTCTACATGTGGTGTGGTAGAAGGTGAGTTAGGACAGTGGTCTACTACATGTGGTGGGGTAGAAGGTGAGTTAGGACAGTGGTCTACTACATGTGGTGTGGTAGAAGGTGAGTTAGGACAGTGGTCTACTACATGTGGTGGGGTAGAAGGTGAGTTAGGACAGTGGTCTACTACATGTGGTGGTAGAAGGTGAGTTAGGACAGTGGTCTACTACATGTGGTGGGGTAGAAGGTGAGTTAGGACAGTGGTCTACTACATGTGGTGTGTAGAAGGTGAGTTAGGACAGTGGTCTACTACATGTGGTGTGTAGAAGGTGAGTTAGGACAGTGGTCTACTACATGTGGTGTGGTAGAAGGTGAGTTAGGACAGTGGTCTACTACATGTGGTGTGTAGAAGGTGAGTTAGGACAGTGGTCTACTACATGTGGTGTGGTAGAAGGTGAGTTAGGACAGTGGTCTACTACATGTGGTGTGTAGAAGGTGAGTTAGGACAGTGGTCTACTACATGTGGTGGGGTAGAAGGTGAGTTAGGACAGTGGTCTACTACATGTGGTGGGGTAGAAGGTGAGTTAGGACAGTGGTCTACTACATGTGGGTGGGGTAGAAGGTGAGTTAGGACAGTGGTCTACTACATGTGGTGTAGAAGGTGAGTTAGGACAGTGGTCTACTACATGTGGTGTGGTAGAAGGTGAGTTAGGACAGTGGTCTACTACATGTGGTGGGGTAGAAGGTGAGTTAGGACAGTGGTCTACTACATGTGGTGTGTAGAAGGTGAGTTAGGACAGTGGTCTACTACATGTGGTGTGTAGAAGGTGAGTTAGGACAGTGGTCTACTACATGTGGTGTGGTAGAAGGTGAGTTAGGACAGTGGTCTACTACATGTGGTGGGGTAGAAGGTGAGTTAGGACAGTGGTCTACTACATGTGGTGGGGTAGAAGGTGAGTTAGGACAGTGGTCTACTACATGTGGTGGGGTAGAAGGTGAGTTAGGACAGTGGTCTACTACATGTGGTGGGGTAGAAGGTGAGTTAGGACAGTGGTCTACTACATGTGGTGGGGTAGAAGGTGAGTTAGGACAGTGGTCTACTACATGTGGTGGGGTAGAAGGTGAGTTAGGACAGTGGTCTACTACATGTGGTGGGGTAGAAGGTGAGTTAGGACAGTGGTCTACTACATGTGGTGGGGTAGAAGGTGAGTTAGGACAGTGGTCTACTACATGTGGTGTGGGTAGAAGGTGAGTTAGGACAGTGGTCTACTACATGTGGTGTGGTAGAAGGTGAGTTAGGACAGTGGTCTACTACATGTGGTGTGTAGAAGGTGAGTTAGGACAGTGGTCTACTACATGTGGTGTGTAGAAGGTGAGTTAGGACAGTGGTCTACTACATGTGGTGGTGGGTAGAAGGTGAGTTAGGACAGTGGTCTACTACATGTGGTGTGTAGAAGGTGAGTTAGGACAGTGGTCTACTACATGTGGTGTGTAGAAGGTGAGTTAGGACAGTGGTCTACTACATGTGGTGTGGTAGAAGGTGAGTTAGGACAGTGGTCTACTACATGTGGTGGGGTAGAAGGTGAGTTAGGACAGTGGTCTACTACATGTGGTGGGGTAGAAGGTGAGTTAGGACAGTGGTCTACTACATGTGGTGGGTAGAAGGTGAGTTAGGACAGTGGTCTACTACATGTGGTGGGGTAGAAGGTGAGTTAGGACAGTGGTCTACTACATGTGGTGGGGTAGAAGGTGAGTTAGGACAGTGGTCTACTACATGTGGTGGGGTAGAAGGTGAGTTAGGACAGTGGTCTACTACATGTGGTGTGGTAGAAGGTGAGTTAGGACAGTGGTCTACTACATGTGGTGTGGGTAGAAGGTGAGTTAGGACAGTGGTCTACTACATGTGGTGTGTAGAAGGTGAGTTAGGACAGTGGTCTACTACATGTGGTGTGTAGAAGGTGAGTTAGGACAGTGGTCTACTACATGTGGTGTGTAGAAGGTGAGTTAGGACAGTGGTCTACTACATGTGGTGTGTAGAAGGTGAGTTAGGACAGTGGTCTACTACATGTGGTGTGTAGAAGGTGAGTTAGGACAGTGGTCTACTACATGTGGTGTGTAGAAGGTGAGTTAGGACAGTGGTCTACTACATGTGGTGGGGTAGAAGGTGAGTTAGGACAGTGGTCTACTACATGTGGTGGGGTAGAAGGTGAGTTAGGACAGTGGTCTACTACATGTGGTGGGGTAGAAGGTGAGTTAGGACAGTGGTCTACTACATGTGGTGTGTAGAAGGTGAGTTAGGACAGTGGTCTACTACATGTGGTGGGGTAGAAGGTGAGTTAGGACAGTGGTCTACTACATGTGGTGGGGTAGAAGGTGAGTTAGGACAGTGGTCTACTACATGTGGTGGGTAGAAGGTGAGTTAGGACAGTGGTCTACTACATGTGGTGGGGTAGAAGGTGAGTTAGGACAGTGGTCTACTACATGTGGTGGGGTAGAAGGTGAGTTAGGACAGTGGTCTACTACATGTGGTGGGGTAGAAGGTGAGTTAGGACAGTGGTCTACTACATGTGGTGGGGTAGAAGGTGAGTTAGGACAGTGGTCTACTACATGTGGTGGGAGTAGAAGGTGAGTTAGGACAGTGGTCTACTACATGTGGTGTGGGTAGAAGGTGAGTTAGGACAGTGGTCTACTACATGTGGTGTGAGTTAGGACAGTGGTCTAGAAGGTGAGTTAGGACAGTGGTCTACTACATGTGGTGTGTAGAAGGTGAGTTAGGACAGTGGTCTACTACATGTGGTGTGTAGAAGGTGAGTTAGGACAGTGGTCTACTACATGTGGTGGGGTAGAAGGTGAGTTAGGACAGTGGTCTACTACATGTGGTGTGGTAGAAGGTGAGTTAGGACAGTGGTCTACTACATGTGGTGGGGTAGAAGGTGAGTTAGGACAGTGGTCTACTACATGTGGTGTGTAGAAGGTGAGTTAGGACAGTGGTCTACTACATGTGGTGGTAGAAGGTGAGTTAGGACAGTGGTCTACTACATGTGGTGGGGTAGAAGGTGAGTTAGGACAGTGGTCTACTACATGTGGTGGGTAGAAGGTGAGTTAGGACAGTGGTCTACTACATGTGGTGGGGTAGAAGGTGAGTTAGGACAGTGGTCTACTACATGTGGTGGGGTAGAAGGTGAGTTAGGACAGTGGTCCCCTGTGTGGTGGGGTAGAAGGTGAGTTAGGACAGTGGTCTACTACATGTGGTGGGGTAGAAGGTGAGTTAGGACAGTGGTCTACTACATGTGGTGGGGTAGAAGGTGAGTTAGGACAGTGGTCTACTACATGTGGTGGGGTAGAAGGTGAGTTAGGACAGTGGTCTACTACATGTGGTGGGGTAGAAGGTGAGTTAGGACAGTGGTCTACTACATGTGGTGTGGTAGAAGGTGAGTTAGGACAGTGGTCTACTACATGTGGTGTGGTAGAAGGTGAGTTAGGACAGTGGTCTACTACATGTGGTGGGGTAGAAGGTGAGTTAGGACAGTGGTCTACTACATGTGGTGGGGTAGAAGGTGAGTTAGGACAGTGGTCTACTACATGTGGTGTGGTAGAAGGTGAGTTAGGACAGTGGTCTACTACATGTGGTGTGTAGAAGGTGAGTTAGGACAGTGGTCTACTACATGTGGTGTGTAGAAGGTGAGTTAGGACAGTGGTCTACTACATGTGGTGTGTAGAAGGTGAGTTAGGACAGTGGTCTACTACATGTGGTGGTAGAAGGTGAGTTAGGACAGTGGTCTACTACATGTGGTGGGGCAGAAGGTGAGTTAGGACAGTGGTCTACTACATGTGGTGTGTAGAAGGTGAGTTAGGACAGTGGTCTACTACATGTGGTGGGTAGAAGGTGAGTTAGGACAGTGGTCTACTACATGTGGTGGTAGAAGGTGAGTTAGGACAGTGGTCTACTACATGTGGTGGGGTAGAAGGTGAGTTAGGACAGTGGTCTACTACATGTGGTGGGGTAGAAGGTGAGTTAGGACAGTGGTCTACTACATGTGGTGTAGAAGGTGAGTTAGGACAGTGGTCTACTACATGTGGTGTGTAGAAGGTGAGTTAGGTCTACTACATGTGGTGTGTAGAAGGTGAGTTAGGACAGTGGTCTACTACATGTGGTGTGGTAGAAGGTGAGTTAGGACAGTGGTCTACTACATGTGGTGTGTAGAAGGTGAGTTAGGACAGTGGTCTACTACATGTGGTGGGGTAGAAGGTGAGTTAGGACAGTGGTCTACTACATGTGGTGTGGTAGAAGGTGAGTTAGGACAGTGGTCTACTACATGTGGTGGGGTAGAAGGTGAGTTAGGACAGTGGTCTACTACATGTGGTGTGGTAGAAGGTGAGTTAGGACAGTGGTCTACTACATGTGGTGGGGTAGAAGGTGAGTTAGGACAGTGGTCTACTACATGTGGTGGGGTAGAAGGTGAGTTAGGACAGTGGTCTACTACATGTGGTGGGTAGAAGGTGAGTTAGGACAGTGGTCTACTACATGTGGTGGGTAGAAGGTGAGTTAGGACAGTGGTCTACTACATGTGGTGGGGTAGAAGGTGAGTTAGGACAGTGGTCTACTACATGTGGTGTGTAGAAGGTGAGTTAGGACAGTGGTCTACTACATGTGGTGGGGTAGAAGGTGAGTTAGGACAGTGGTCTACTACATGTGGTGGGGTAGAAGGTGAGTTAGGACAGTGGTCTACTACATGTGGTGTGGTAGAAGGTGAGTTAGGACAGTGGTCTACTACATGTGGTGTGGTAGAAGGTGAGTTAGGACAGTGGTCTACTACATGTGGTGTGTAGAAGGTGAGTTAGGACAGTGGTCTACTACATGTGGTGGTAGAAGGTGAGTTAGGACAGTGGTCTACTACATGTGGTGTGTAGAAGGTGAGTTAGGACAGTGGTCTACTACATGTGGTGGGGTAGAAGGTGAGTTAGGACAGTGGTCTACTACATGTGGTGGGGTAGAAGGTGAGTTAGGACAGTGGTCTACTACATGTGGTGGGGTAGAAGGTGAGTTAGGACAGTGGTCTACTACATGTGGTGTGTAGAAGGTGAGTTAGGACAGTGGTCTACTACATGTGGTGGGGTAGAAGGTGAGTTAGGACAGTGGTCTACTACATGTGGGTGGGGGTAGTGAGTTAGGACAGTGGTCTACTACATGTGGTGGGGTAGAAGGTGAGTTAGGACAGTGGTCTACTACATGTGGTGTGGTAGAAGGTGAGTTAGGACAGTGGTCTACTACATGTGGTGGGGTAGAAGGTGAGTTAGGACAGTGGTCTACTACATGTGGTGGGGTAGAAGGTGAGTTAGGACAGTGGTCTACTACATGTGGTGGGGTAGAAGGTGAGTTAGGACAGTGGTCTACTACATGTGGTGGGGTAGAAGGTGAGTTAGGACAGTGGTCTACTACATGTGGTGTGGTAGAAGGTGAGTTAGGACAGTGGTCTACTACATGTGGTGTGTAGAAGGTGAGTTAGGACAGTGGTCTACTACATGTGGTGTGTAGAAGGTGAGTTAGGACAGTGGTCTACTACATGTGGTGTGGTAGAAGGTGAGTTAGGACAGTGGTCTACTACATGTGGTGTGTAGAAGGTGAGTTAGGACAGTGGTCTACTACATGTGGTGTGTAGAAGGTGAGTTAGGACAGTGGTCTACTACATGTGGTGGGGTAGAAGGTGAGTTAGGACAGTGGTCTACTACATGTGGTGGGGTAGAAGGTGAGTTAGGACAGTGGTCTACTACATGTGGTGTGTAGAAGGTGAGTTAGGACAGTGGTCTACTACATGTGGTGGGTAGAAGGTGAGTTAGGACAGTGGTCTACTACATGTGGTGGGGTAGAAGGTGAGTTAGGACAGTGGTCTACTACATGTGGTGGGGTAGAAGGTGAGTTAGGACAGTGGTCTACTACATGTGGTGGGGTAGAAGGTGAGTTAGGACAGTGGTCTACTACATGTGGTGGGGTAGAAGGTGAGTTAGGACAGTGGTCTACTACATGTGGTGGGGTAGAAGGTGAGTTAGGACAGTGGTCTACTACATGTGGTGTGGTAGAAGGTGAGTTAGGACAGTGGTCTACTACATGTGGTGTGTAGAAGGTGAGTTAGGACAGTGGTCTACTACATGTGGTGTGTAGAAGGTGAGTTAGGACAGTGGTCTACTACATGTGGTGGGGTAGAAGGTGAGTTAGGACAGTGGTCTACTACATGTGGTGTGGTAGAAGGTGAGTTAGGACAGTGGTCTACTACATGTGGTGTGTAGAAGGTGAGTTAGGACAGTGGTCTACTACATGTGGTGTGTAGAAGGTGAGTTAGGACAGTGGTCTACTACATGTGGTGTGTAGAAGGTGAGTTAGGACAGTGGTCTACTACATGTGGTGGGGTAGAAGGTGAGTTAGGACAGTGGTCTACTACATGTGGTGGGGTAGAAGGTGAGTTAGGACAGTGGTCTACTACATGTGGTGGGGTAGAAGGTGAGTTAGGACAGTGGTCTACTACATGTGGTGGGGTAGAAGGTGAGTTAGGACAGTGGTCTACTACATGTGGTGGGGTAGAAGGTGAGTTAGGACAGTGGTCTACTACATGTGGTGTGGTAGAAGGTGAGTTAGGACAGTGGTCTACTACATGTGGTGGGTAGAAGGTGAGTTAGGACAGTGGTCTACTACATGTGGTGGGGTAGAAGGTGAGTTAGGACAGTGGTCTACTACATGTGTGTGTAGAAGGTGAGTTAGGACAGTGGTCTACTACATGTGGTGTGTAGAAGGTGAGTTAGGACAGTGGTCTACTACATGTGGTGTGTAGAAGGTGAGTTAGGACAGTGGTCTACTACATGTGGTGTGTAGAAGGTGAGTTAGGACAGTGGTCTACTACATGTGGTGTGGTAGAAGGTGAGTTAGGACAGTGGTCTACTACATGTGGTGGGGTAGAAGGTGAGTTAGGACAGTGGTCTACTACATGTGGTGGGGTAGAAGGTGAGTTAGGACAGTGGTCTACTACATGTGGTGGGGTAGAAGGTGAGTTAGGACAGTGGTCTACTACATGTGGTGGGGTAGAAGGTGAGTTAGGACAGTGGTCTACTACATGTGGTGGGGTAGAAGGTGAGTTAGGACAGTGGTCTACTACATGTGGTGGGGTAGAAGGTGAGTTAGGACAGTGGTCTACTACATGTGGTGAAGGGTTAGGACAGGTGGTGTGTAGAGTTAGGACAGTGGTCTACTACATGTGGTGGGGTAGAAGGTGAGTTAGGACAGTGGTCTACTACATGTGGTGGGGTAGAAGGTGAGTTAGGACAGTGGTCTACTACATGTGGTGGGTAGAAGGTGAGTTAGGACAGTGGTCTACTACATGTGGTGTGTAGAAGGTGAGTTAGGACAGTGGTCTACTACATGTGGTGTGTAGAAGGTGAGTTAGGACAGTGGTCTACTACATGTGGTGTGTAGAAGGTGAGTTAGGACAGTGGTCTACTACATGTGGTGTGTAGAAGGTGAGTTAGGACAGTGGTCTACTACATGTGGTGTGGTAGAAGGTGAGTTAGGACAGTGGTCTACTACATGTGGTGTGGTAGAAGGTGAGTTAGGACAGTGGTCTACTACATGTGGTGTGTAGAAGGTGAGTTAGGACAGTGGTCTACTACATGTGGTGTGTAGAAGGTGAGTTAGGACAGTGGTCTACTACATGTGGTGTGTAGAAGGTGAGTTAGGACAGTGGTCTACTACATAGAAGGTGAGTTAGGACAGTGGTCTACTACATGTGGTGGGGTAGAAGGTGAGTTAGGACAGTGGTCTACTACATGTGGTGGGGTAGAAGGTGAGTTAGGACAGTGGTCTACTACATGTGGTGTGGGAAGGTGAGTTAGGACAGTGGTCTACTACATGTGGTGTGTAGAAGGTGAGTTAGGACAGTGGTCTACTACATGTGGTGGTAGAAGGTGAGTTAGGACAGTGGTCTACTACATGTGGTGGGGTAGAAGGTGAGTTAGGACAGTGGTCTACTACATGTGGTGTGTAGAAGGTGAGTTAGGACAGTGGTCTACTACATGTGGTGGGGTAGAAGGTGAGTTAGGACAGTGGTCTACTACATGTGGTGTGTAGAAGGTGAGTTAGGACAGTGGTCTACTACATGTGGTGGGGTAGAAGGTGAGTTAGGACAGTGGTCTACTACATGTGGTGGGGTAGAAGGTGAGTTAGGACAGTGGTCTACTACATGTGGTGGGGTAGAAGGTGAGTTAGGACAGTGGTCTACTACATGTGGTGGGTGAGTAGAAGGTGAGAAGGTGAGGACAGTGGTCTACTACATGTGGTGTGTAGAAGGTGAGTTAGGACAGTGGTCTACTACATGTGGTGTGTAGAAGGTGAGTTAGGACAGTGGTCTACTACATGTGGTGTGTAGAAGGTGAGTTAGGACAGTGGTCTACTACATGTGGTGTGGTAGAAGGTGAGTTAGGACAGTGGTCTACTACATGTGGTGTGTAGAAGGTGAGAGGACAGTGGTCTACTACATGAGTTTAGGACAGTGGTCTACTACATGTGGTGTGTAGAAGGTAGAGGAGGTGAGTGGTGTGTAGAAGGTGAGTTAGGACAGTGGTCTACTACATGTGGTGGGGTAGAAGGTGAGTTAGGACAGTGGTCTACTACATGTGGTGGGGTAGAAGGTGAGTTAGGACAGTGGTCTACTACATGTGGTGGGGTAGAAGGTGAGTTAGGACAGTGGTCTACTACATGTGGGGTAGAAGGTGAGTTAGGACAGTGGTCTACTACATGTGGTGGGGTAGAAGGTGAGTTAGGACAGTGGTCTACTACATGTGGTGGGTAGAAGGTGAGTTAGGACAGTGGTTAGGACAGTGGTCTACTACATGTGGTGGGGTAGAAGGTGAGTTAGGACAGTGGTCTACTACATGTGGTGGGGGTAGAAGGTGAGTTAGGACAGTGGTCTACTACATGTGGTGGGGTAGAAGGTGAGTTAGGACAGTGGTCTACTACATGTGGTGTGGTAGAAGGTGAGTTAGGACAGTGGTCTACTACATGTGGTGGGGTAGAAGGTGAGTTAGGACAGTGGTCTACTACATGTGGTGGGGTAGAAGGTGAGTTAGGACAGTGGTCTACTACATGTGGTGGGTAGAAGGTGAGTTAGGACAGTGGTCTACTACATGTGGTAGAAGGTGAGTTAGGACAGTGGTCTACTACATGAGAAGGTGAGTTAGGACAGTGGTCTACTACATGTGGTGTGTAGAAGGTGAGTTAGGACAGTGGTCTACACATGGTGGTAGAAGGTGAGTTAGGACAGTGGTCTACTACATGTGGTGGGGTAGAAGGTGAGTTAGGACAGTGGTCTACTACATGTGGTGGGGTAGAAGGTGAGTTAGGACAGTGGTCTACTACATGTGGTGTGGTAGAAGGTGAGTTAGGACAGTGGTCTACTACATGTGGTGTGTAGAAGGTGAGTTAGGACAGTGGTCTACTACATGTGGTGGGGTAGAAGGTGAGTTAGGACAGTGGTCTACTACATGTGGTGGGGTAGAAGGTGAGTTAGGACAGTGGTCTACTACATGTGGTGGGGTAGAAGGTGAGTTAGGACAGTGGTCTACTACATGTGGTGGGGTAGAAGGTGAGTTAGGACAGTGGTCTACTACATGTGGTGTGTAGAAGGTGAGTTAGGACAGTGGTCTACTACATGTGGTGGGGTAGAAGGTGAGTTAGGACAGTGGTCTACTACATGTGGTGGGGTAGAAGGTGAGTTAGGACAGTGGTCTACTACATGTGGTGGGGTAGAAGGTGAGTTAGGACAGTGGTCTACTACATGTGGTGTGGTAGAAGGTGAGTTAGGACAGTGGTCTACTACATGTGGTGTGTAGAAGGTGAGTTAGGACAGTGGTCTACTACATGTGGTGGGGTAGAAGGTGAGTTAGGACAGTGGTCTACTACATGTGGTGTAGTAGAAGGTGAGTTAGGACAGTGGTCTACTACATGTGGTGTGGTAGAAGGTGAGTTAGGACAGTGGTCTACTACATGTGGTGTGTAGAAGGTGAGTTAGGACAGTGGTCTACTACATGTGGTGTGTAGAAGGTGAGTTAGGACAGTGGTCTACTACATGTGGTGTAGAGTGGTCTAGTTGTGTAGAAGGTGAGTTAGGACAGTGGTCTACTACATGTGGTGGGTAGAAGGTGAGTTAGGACAGTGGTCTACTACATGTGGTGTGGTAGAAGGTGAGTTAGGACAGTGGTCTACTACATGTGTGTGGGGTAGAAGGTGAGTTAGGACAGTGGTCTACTACATGTGGTGTGTAGAAGGTGAGTTAGGACAGTGGTCTACTACATGTGGTGTGTAGAAGGTGAGTTAGGACAGTGGTCTACTACATGTGTGTGTGGTAGAAGGTGAGTTAGGACAGTGGTCTACTACATGTGGTGGGGTAGAAGGTGAGTTAGGACAGTGGTCTACTACATGTGGTGTGTAGAAGGTGAGTTAGGACAGTGGTCTACTACATGTGGTGGGGTAGAAGGTGAGTTAGGTGGTCTACATGGTCTAGAAGGTGAGTTAGGACAGTGGTCTACTACATGTGGTGTAGGTAGAAGGTGAGTTAGGACAGTGGTCTACTACATGTGGTGTGTAGAAGGTGAGTTAGGACAGTGAAGGTGAGTTAGGACAGTGGTCTACTACATGTGGTGGGTAGAAGGTGAGTTAGGACAGTGGTCTACTACATGTGGTGGGGTAGAAGGTGAGTTAGGACAGTGGTCTACTACATGTGGTGGGGTAGAAGGTGAGTTAGGACAGTGGTCTACTACATGTGGTGTGTGGTGGGGTAGAAGGTGAGTTAGGACAGTGGTCTACTACATGTGGTGGGGTAGAAGGTGAGTTAGGACAGTGGTCTACTACATGTGGTGTGGTAGAAGGTGAGTTAGGACAGTGGTCTACTACATGTGGTGGGGTAGAAGGTGAGTTAGGACAGTGGTCTACTACATGTGGTGGGGTAGAAGGTGAGTTAGGACAGTGGTCTACTACATGTGGTGGGGTAGAAGGTGAGTTAGGACAGTGGTCTACTACATGTGGTGTGGTAGAAGGTGAGTTAGGACAGTGGTCTACTACATGTGGTGTGTAGAAGGTGAGTTAGGACAGTGGTCTACTACATGTGGTGTGTAGAAGGTGAGTTAGGACAGTGGTCTACTACATGTGGTGTGGTAGAAGGTGAGTTAGGACAGTGGTCTACTACATGTGGTGTGTAGAAGGTGAGTTAGGACAGTGGTCTACTACATGTGGTGTGTAGAAGGTGAGTTAGGACAGTGGTCTACTACATGTGGTGTGTAGAAGGTAGAACAGTGTCTACTACATGTGGTGGGTAGAAGGTGAGTTAGGACAGTGGTCTACTACATGTGGTGGTAGAAGGTGAGTTAGGACAGTGGTCTACTACATGTGGTGGGTGAAGGTGAGTTAGGACAGTGGTCTACTACATGTGGTGTGTAGAAGGTGAGTTAGGACAGTGGTCTACTACATGTGGTGTGTAGAAGGTGAGTTAGGACAGTGGTCTACTACATGTGGTGTGTAGAAGGTGAGTTAGGACAGTGGTCTACTACATGTGGTGGGGCAGAAGGTGAGTTAGGACAGTGGTCTAGGGTGTGTGAAGTTGAGTTAGGACAGTGGTCTACTACATGTGGTGGGGTAGAAGGTGAGTTAGGACAGTGGTCTACTACATGTGGTGGGTAGAAGGTGAGTTAGGACAGTGGTCTACTACATGTGGTGGGGTAGAAGGTGAGTTAGGACAGTGGTCTACTACATGTGGTGGGGTAGAAGGTGAGTTAGGGTGGTCTACTACATGGTGAGTTAGGACAGTGGTCTACTACATGTGGTGGGGTAGAAGGTGAGTTAGGACAGTGGTCTACTACATGTGGTGGGTAGAAGGTGAGTTAGGACAGTGGTCTACTACATGTGGTGTGAGTAGAAGGTGAGTTAGGACAGTGGTCTACTACATGTGGTGTGGAAGGTGAGTTAGGACAGTGGTCTACTACATGTGGTGGGGTAGAAGGTGAGTTAGTGGTCTACTACATGTGGTGGGGTAGAAGGTGAGTTAGGACAGTGGTCTACTACATGTGGTGGGGTAGAAGGTGAGTTAGGACAGTGGTCTACTACATGTGGTGTGGTAGAAGGTGAGTTAGGACAGTGGTCTACTACATGTGGTGTGGTAGAAGGTGAGTTAGGACAGTGGTCTACTACATGTGGTGTGTAGAAGGTGAGTTAGGACAGTGGTCTACTACATGTGGTGGGGTAGAAGGTGAGTTAGGACAGTGGTCTACTACATGTGGTGGGGTAGAAGGTGAGTTAGGACAGTGGTCCACTACATGTGGTGGGGTAGAAGGTGAGTTAGGACAGTGGTCTACTACATGTGGTGGGGTAGAAGGTGAGTTAGGACAGTGGTCTACTACATGTGGTGTGTAGAAGGTGAGTTAGGACAGTGGTCTACTACATGTGGTGGGGTAGAAGGTGAGTTAGGACAGTGGTCTACTACATGTGGTGTGTAGAAGGTGAGTTAGGACAGTGGTCTACTACATGTGGTGGGTGAGTTAGAAGGTGAGTTAGGAGAAGGTGAGTGGTCTGGTCTACTACATGTGGTGGGGTAGAAGGTGAGTTAGGACAGTGGTCTACTACATGTGGTGGGGTAGAAGGTGAGTTAGGACAGTGGTCTACTACAGTGGTCTACTACATGGTGGGGTAGAAGGTGAGTTAGGACAGTGGTCTACTACATGTGGTGTGGGTAGAAGGTGAGTTAGGACAGTGGTCTACTACATGTGGTGTGGTAGAAGGTGAGTTAGGACAGTGGTCTACTACATGTGGTGTGTAGAAGGTGAGTTAGGACAGTGGTCTACTACATGTGGTGGGGTAGAGGTGAGTTAGGACAGTGGTCTACTACATGTGTGTGGGTAGAAGGTGAGTTAGGACAGTGGTCTACTACATGTGGTGTGGTAGAAGGTGAGTTAGGACAGTGGTCTACTACATGTGGTGTGTAGAAGGTGAGTTAGGACAGTGGTCTACTACATGTGGTGTGTAGAAGGTGAGTTAGGACAGTGGTCTACTACATGTGGTGGGGTAGAAGGTGAGTTAGGACAGTGGTCTACTACATGTGGTGGGGTAGAAGTGAGTGTGTGGGGTAGAAGGTGAGTTAGGACAGTGGTCTACTACATGTGGTGGGGTAGAAGGTGAGTTAGGACAGTGGTCTACTACATGTGGTGTGAGTTAGGAGAAGGTGTGTAGTTAGGACAGTGGTCTACTACATGTGGTGGGGTAGAAGGTGAGTTAGGACAGTGGTCTACTACATGTGGTGGGGTAGAAGGTGAGTTAGGACAGTGGTCTACTACATGTGGTGGGGTAGAAGGTGAGTTAGGACAGTGGTCTACTACATGTGGTGTGTAGAAGGTGAGTTAGGACAGTGGTCTACTACATGTGGTGTGTAGAAGGTGAGTTAGGACAGTGGTCTACTACATGTGACAGTGGTCTACTACATGTGGTGTGTAGAAGGTGAGTTAGGACAGTGGTCTACTACATGTGGTGTGTAGAAGGTGAGTTAGGACAGTGGTCTACTACATGTGGGGTAGAAGGTGAGTTAGGACAGTGGTCTACTACATGTGGGGTAGAAGGTGAGTTAGGACAGTGGTCTACTACATGTGGTGTGTAGAAGTTTTAGGACAGTGGTCTACTACATGTGGTGTGTAGAAGGTGAGTTAGGACAGTGGTCTACTACATGTGGTGTGTAGAAGGTGAGTTAGGACAGTGGTCTACTACATGTGGTGTGTAGAAGGTGAGTTAGGACAGTGGTCTACTACATGTGGTGGGTAGAAGGTGAGTTAGGACAGTGGTCTACAGTGGTGTGTAGAAGGTGAG
>NC_088412.1:3057428-3158243 GCF_034236695.1 Oncorhynchus nerka
GCCATTCATCTGCCCGCCATCACCTCATGTTTCAGCAGGATAATGCACGGCCCCATGTCGCAAAGGATCTGTACACAATTTCTGGAAACTGAAAATCTCCCAGTTTTTTTTCAGACCTTGCAAGCGTTGGGTTGGGGGAGAAAAGCAAATTCAAATTCTGTCTCCTCCGAGATCCTTCATTTTGTGGTCACATTCTGTCTTCACTGAGATCCCAAGGGCTCCCGAGTAGCGCAGCGGTCTAAGGCACTGCATCTAAGTTCTAGAGGTGTCATTACAGACACCCTGGTTCGATTCCAGGCTGTATCACAACCAGCCGTGATTGGGAGTTAGATAGGGCGGCACATAATTTAACACACCCAGCCTCGTCCGGGTTTGGCCGGTGTTTGGCCGGTGTAGGCCGCTATTGTAAATAAGAATTTGTTCTTCACTGACTTGCCAAGTTAAATACAATTTTAAAAATCCTTCATTTCAAGGTCACATTCTGTCTTCACTGACATCCTTCATTTTAATGTTAAATTCTGTCTTCACCTGTGGGGTTGTACTGCGTATTGGGTATAAAATGCTTAAACCATCTCTCTAGGTATGCTGATCCAGACCATAGTGTTCTTCCTGTGTCTGCTGATCGCTGTGTTCCTCATCATCATCCCCATCTTCCACGGACAGAACCTCATGCTCTTCAAGGTCCTGGGGAACATGTGGTGAGTCCACAGACACTATAGACAGAACCTCATGCTCTTCAAGGTCCTGGGGAACACGTGATGAGTCCACAGACACTATAGACAGAACCTCATGCACTTCAAGGTCCTGGGGAACATGTGGTGAGTCCACAGACACTATAGACAGAACCTCATGCTCTTCAAGGTCCTGGGGAACACATGGTAAATCCACAGACACTATAGACAGAACCTCATGCTCTTCAAGGTCCTGTGGAACACGTGGTAAATCCACAGACACTATAGACAGAACCTCATGCTCTTCAAGGTCCTGGGGAACACGTGATGAGTCCACAGACACTATAGACAGAACCTCATGCTCTTCAAGGTCCTGTGGAACACATGGTAAATCCACAGACACTATAGACAGAACCTCATGCTCTTCAAGGTCCTGGGGAACACGTGATGAGTCCACAGACACTATAGACAGAACCTCATGCTCTTCAAGGCCCTGGGGAACATGAGACAGAACCTCATGCTCTTCAAGGTCCTGGCGAACACATGGTAAATCCACAGTCACTATAGACAGAACCTCATGCTCTTCAAGGCCCTGGGGGACATGTGGTGAGTGGCGCTTCTCAGAGACTATACCCTACACTTCCCAATGGCACTACATGATGAAAAGCTTAAATACTGCTTACGAATGGTTTCTGTATGGATTATGTATGGTTTATGTAATGTATGGATTATGTATGGGTTGTGTTTGGATTATGTTTGGATTATGTATGAATAATATAAGGATTATGTAGGGTTATGTATGGGTTATGTATGGGGTTATGTTTGGATTATGTATGGGGTTATGTTTGGGTTATGTATGGGTTATGTTTGGATTATGTATGGATAATATAAGGATTATGTAGGGTTATGTATGGGTTATGTATGGGTTATGTATGGGTTATGTTTGGATTATGTTTGGATTATGTTTGGGTTGTGTATGGGTTATGTATGGGTTATGTTTAGATTATGTTTGGATAATGTATGGATAATGTATGGGGTAAGTATGGGTTTTGTTTGGATTATGTTTGGGTTATGTATGGGTTATGTTTGGATAATGTATGGGTTATGTATGGATAAAGTATGGATAGTGTATGGGTTATGTATGGTTTATGTTTGGATTATGTATGGATTATGTATGGGGCTATGTTTGGACAATGTATGGGTTATGTATGGATAATATAAGGATTATGTAGGGTTATGTATGGGTTATGTTTGGGTTATGTATGGGTTATGTATGGGGCTATGTTTGGACAATGTATGGGTTATGTATGGATAATGTATGGATAATGTATGGGATATATATGGATTATGTATGGGTTATGTATGGATTATGTTTGGGTTATGTATGGGTTATGTATGGTTTATGTTTGGATTATGTATGGATAATATAAGGATTATGTAGGGTTATGCATGGATAATGTATGGGTTATCTATGGATTATGTATGGTTTATGTTTGGATAATGTATGGATAATGTATGGGTTATATATGGATTATGTTTGGTTTATGTTTGTATTATGTATGGCTTATGTATGGTTTATGTATGGTTTATGTTTGGATTATGTTTGGATTATGCATGGATAATGTATGGGTTATGTGTGGGTTATGTATGGGTTATGTATGGGTTATGTATGGGTTATGTTTGGATTATGAATGGATCATGTATGGATCATGTATGTATTATGTATGGGTAATGTATGGGTTATGTATGGGTTATGTGTGGATTACATATGGATAATGCAATATTATGTATGGATAATGTATAGATTATGCATGGGCTATGTGTCGGTTATGTGTGGGTTATGTATGGGTTATGTATGGGTTATGTATGGATTATGTATGGATAATGCATATATTATGTGTGGATTATACATGGATAATGTATGTTTATGTATGGATAATGTATAGATTGCGCATGGGCTATGTGTGGGTTATGTATGGATAATGTATAGATTATGCATGGGTTATGTATGAGTTATGTATGGGTTATGTATGGATAATGTATGGATGGTGTGGGATAATGTATAGATTATGTATGGGTTATGTATGGATAATGTATAGATTATGTATGGGTTATGTATGGGTTATGTATGGGTTATGTATGGATAATGTATAGATTATGTATGGGTTATGTATGGATAATGTATAGATTATGTATGAGTTATGTATGGGTTATGTATGTGTTATGTATGGATAATGTATAGATTATGTATGGGTTATGTATGGATAATGTATAGATTATGTATGGGTTATGTATGAGTTATGTATGGGTTATGTATGGATAATGTATAGATTATGTATGGGTTATGTATGAGTTATGTATGGGTTATGTATGGATAATGTATGGATGGTGTGGGATAATGTATATGTTATGCATGGGTTATGTATGGGTTATGTGTGGGTTATGTATGGGTTATGTATGGATTGTGTGGGATAATGTATATGTTATGCATGGGTTATGTATGGGTTATGTGTGGGTTATGTGTAGGTTATAATTTGGTTACCTTTCAAATATAATGTATCCTCTTCATTTCCTCTCCTCAGGCCGTTCTGGTTGATGCTGTTCTCAGTTGTAGTGGTCCAACAGGTCACCACCAGGTTCTGCTTCATTAAGAAGTCTGCAGGGACACGGGACCTCCACAACAGGTATGTACACTTGTGTGTTCTGTAGATTGACTGTGTTGTTAGGTATGATCTGGTCTCTCATTCTAGTTCTAGCTAGGCTAGACATTAGTTTGTTATTGGTGCCAGGTGTAGACAGGTTAGACATTCATTTCTTATTGGTTCCAGGTGTAGACATTAGTTTCTTATTGGTGCCAGGCTAGACATTAGTTTCTTATTGGTGCCAGGTGTAGACAGGTTAGACATTCATTTCTTATTGGTGCCAGGTGTAGACAGGTTAGACATTCATTTCTTATTGGTGCCAGGCTAGACATTAGTTTGTTATTGGTGCCAGGCTAGACATTAGTTTGTTATTGGTGCCAGGTGTAGACATTAGTTTCTTATTGGTGCCAGGCTAGACATTAGTTTGTTATTGGTGCCAGGCTAGACATTAGTTTGTTATTGGTGCCAGGCTAGACATTAGTTTCTTATTGGTGCCAGGTGTAGACATTAGTTTCTTATTGGTGACAGGCTAGACATTGGTTTGTTATTGGTGCCAGGTGTAGACATTAGTTTCTTATTGGTGCCAGGTGTAGACATTAGTTTCTTATTGGTTCCAGGTGTAGACATTAGTTTCTTATTGGTTCCAGGTGTAGACATTAGTTTCTTATTGGTTCCAGGTGTAGACAGGGTAGACATTAGTTTCTTATTGGTGCCAGGTGTAGACATTAGTTTCTTATTGGTTCCAGGTGTAGACAGGGTAGACATTAGTTTCTTATTGGTGCCAGGTGTAGACAGGGTAGACATTAGTTTCTTATTGGTGCCAGGCTAGACATTAGTTTCTTATTGGTGCCAGGTGTAGACATTAGTTTCTTATTGGTGCCAGGCTAGACATTAGTTTCTTATTGGTGCCAGGCTAGACATTAGTTTCTTATTGGTTCCAGGTGTAGACATTAGTTTCTTATTGGTGCCAGGTGTAGACAGGGTAGACATTAGTTTCTTATTGGTTCCAGGTGTAGACAGGGTAGACATTAGTTTCTTATTGGTGCCAGGTGTAGACAGGGTAGACATTAGTTTCTTATTGGTGCCAGGCTAGACATTAGTTTCTTATTGGTGCCAGGTGTAGACATTTGTTTCTTATTGGTGCCAGGCTAGACATTAGTTTCTTATTGGTGCCAGGTGTAGACAGGCTAGACATTAGTTTCTTATTGGTGCCAGGTGTAGACATTAGTTTCTTATTGGTTCCAGGTGTAGACATTAGTTTCTTATTGGTGCCAGGTGTAGACATTAGTTTCTTATTGGTGCCAGGCTAGACATTAGTTTCTTATTGGTGCCAGGTGTAGACAGGCTAGACATTAGTTTCTTATTGGTGCCAGGCTAGACATTAGTTTCTTATTGGTGCCAGGTGTAGACATTAGTTTCTTATTGGTGCCAGGTGTAGACATTAGTTTCTTATTGGTGCCAGGCTAGACATTAGTTTCTTATTGGTTCCAGGTGTAGACATTAGTTTGTTATTGGTGCCAGGTGTAGACAGGGTAGACATTAGTTTGTTATTGGTGCCAGGTGTAGACAGGGTTTGTTAGTTTCTTATTGGTTCCAGGTGTAGACATTAGTTTCTTATTGGTTCCAGGTGTAGACAGGGTAGACATTAGTTTCTTATTGGTGCCAGGTGTAGACATTAGTTTCTTATTGGTTCCAGGTGTAGACAGGGTAGACATTAGTTTCTTATTGGTTCCAGGTGTAGACAGGGTAGACATTAGTTTCTTATTGGTGCCAGGTGTAGACAGGGTAGACATTAGTTTCTTATTGGTGCCAGGCTAGACATTAGTTTCTTATTGGTGACAGGCTAGACATTAGTTTCTTATTGGTGCCAGGTGTAGACATTAGTTTCTTATTGGTGCCAGGCTAGACATTAGTTTCTTATTGGTGCCAGGTGTAGACATTAGTTTCTTATTGGTGCCAGGTGTAGACATTAGTTTCTTATTGGTGCCAGGTGTAGACAGGGTAGACATTAGTTTGTTATTGGTGCCAGGTGTAGACAGGGTAGACATTAGTTTCATATTGGTGCCAGGGGTAGACATTAGTTTCTTATTGGTGCCAGGCTAGACATTAGTTTCTTATTGGTGCCAGGTGTAGACATTAGTTTCTTATTGGTACCAGGTGTAGACATTAGTTTCTTATTGGTGCCAGGTGTAGACAGGGTAGACATTAGTTTCTTATTGGTGCCAGGCTAGACATTAGTTTGTTATTGGTGCCAGGTGTAGACATTAGTTTGTTATTGGTGCCAGGTGTAGACAGGGTAGACATTAGTTTGTTATTGGTGCCAGGTGTAGACAAGGTAGACATTAGTTTGTTATTGGTGCCAGGTGTAGACAGGGTAGACATTAGTTTCTTATTGGTTCCAGGTGTAGACATTAGTTTCTTATTGGTTCCAGGTGTAGACATTCGTTTCTTATTGGTGCCAGGCTAGACATTAGTTTGTTATTGGTGCCAGGTGTAGACAGGGTAGACATTAGTTTCTTATTGGTGCCAGGTGTAGACAGGATAGACATTAGTTTCTTATTGGTTCCAGGTGTAGACATTAGTTTCTTATTGGTTCCAGGTGTAGACATTAGTTTCTTATTGGTGCCAGGCTAGACATTAGTTTGTTATTGGTGCCAGGTGTAGACAGGGTAGACATTAGTTTCTTATTGGTGCCAGGTGTAGACAGGGTAGACATTAGTTTCTTATTGGTTCCAGGTGTAGACATTAGTTTCTTATTGGTTCCAGGTGTAGACATTAGTTTCTTATTGGTGCCAGGTGTAGACATTAGTTTGTTATTGGTGCCAGGCTAGACATTAGTTTCTTATTGGTGCCAGGTGTAGACATTAGTTTCTTATTGGTTCCAGGTGTAGACATTAGTTTCTTATTGGTGCCAGGTGTAGACATTAGTTTCTTATTGGTGCCAGGTGTAGACATTAGTTTCTTATTGGTTCCAGGTGTAGACATTAGTTTCTTATTGGTGCCAGGTGTAGACATTAGTTTCTTATTGGTGCCAGGTGTAGACATTTGTTTGTTATTGGTGCCAGGTGTAGACAGGGTAGACATTAGTTTCTTATTGGTGCCAGGTGTAGACATTAGTTTCTTATTGGTGCCAGGTGTAGACATTAGTTTCTTATTGGTGCCAGGTGTAGACATTAGTTTCTTATTGGTGCCAGGTGTAGACAGGGTTAGTTTCTTATTGGTGCCAGACATTAGTTTCTTATTGGTGCCAGGTGTAGACATTAGTTTCTTATTGGTGCCAGGTGTAGACATTAGTTTCTTATTGGTGCCAGGTGTAGACATTAGTTTCTTATTGGTTCCAGGTGTAGACAGGGTAGACATTAGTTTCTTATTGGTGCCAGGCTAGACATTAGTTTGTTATTGGTGCCAGGTGTAGACATTAGTTTCTTATTGGTGCCAGGTGTAGACATTAGTTTCTTATTGGTTCCAGGTGTAGACATTAGTTTCTTATTGGTGCCAGGTGTAGACATTAGTTTCTTATTGGTTCCAGGTGTAGACAGGGTAGACATTAGTTTCTTATTGGTGCCAGGTGTAGACATTAGTTTCTTATTGGTGCCAGGTGTAGACATTAGTTTCTTATTGGTTCCAGGTGTAGACAGGGTAGACATTAGTTTGTTATTGGTGCCAGGTGTAGACAGGGTAGACATTAGTTTGTTATTGGTGCCAGGTGTAGACAGGGTAGACATTAGTTTCTTATTGGTGCCAGGTGTAGACATTAGTTTCTTATTGGTGCCAGGTGTAGACAGGGTAGACATTAGTTTCTTATTGGTGCCAGGTGTAGACAGGGTAGACATTAGTTTCTTATTGGTTCCAGGTGTAGACATTAGTTTCTTATTGGTTCCAGGTGTAGACATTAGTTTGTTATTGGTGCCAGGTGTAGACATTAGTTTCTTATTGGTTCCAGGTGTAGACATTAGTTTGTTATTGGTGCCAGGTGTAGACAGGGTAGACATTAGTTTCTTATTGGTTCCAGGTGTAGACATTAGTTTCTTATTGGTTCCAGGTGTAGACAGGGTAGACATTAGTTTCTTATTGGTGCCAGGTGTAGACATTAGTTTCTTATTGGTTCCAGGTGTAGACAGGGTAGACATTAGTTTCTTATTGGTTCCAGGTGTAGACAGGGTAGACGTTAGTTTCTTATTGGTGCCAGGTGTAGACAGGGTAGACATTAGTTTCTTATTGGTGCCAGGCTAGACATTAGTTTCTTATTGGTGCCAGGTGTAGACATTAGTTTCTTATTGGTGCCAGGTGTAGACATTAGTTTCTTATTGGTGCCAGGCTAGACATTAGTTTCTTATTGGTGCCAGGTGTAGACATTAGTTTCTTATTGGTGCCAGGTGTAGACATTAGTTTCTTATTGGTGCCAGGTGTAGACAGGGTAGACATTAGTTTGTTATTGGTGCCAGGTGTAGACAGGGTAGACATTAGTTTCTTATTGGTGCCAGGGGAAGACATTAGTTTCTTATTGGTGCCAGGCTAGACATTAGTTTCTTATTGGTGCCAGGTGTAGACATTAGTTTCTTATTGGTGCCAGGTGTAGACATTAGTTTCTTATTGGTGCCAGGTGTAGACAGGGTAGACATTAGTTTCTTATTGGTGCCAGGCTAGACATTAGTTTGTTATTGGTGCCAGGTGTAGACATTAGTTTGTTATTGGTGCCAGGTGTAGACAGGGTAGACATTAGTTTGTTATTGGTGCCAGGTGTAGACAAGGTAGACATTAGTTTGTTATTGGTGCCAGGTGTAGACAGGGTAGACATTAGTTTCTTATTGGTTCCAGGTGTAGACATTAGTTTCTTATTGGTTCCAGGTGTAGACATTAGTTTCTTATTGGTGCCAGGCTAGACATTAGTTTGTTATTGGTGCCAGGTGTAGACAGGGTAGACATTAGTTTCTTATTGGTGCCAGGTGTAGACAGGATAGACATTAGTTTCTTATTGGTTCCAGGTGTAGACATTAGTTTCTTATTGGTTCCAGGTGTAGACATTAGTTTCTTATTGGTGCCAGGCTCGACATTAGTTTGTTATTGGTGCCAGGTGTAGACAGGGTAGACATTAGTTTCTTATTGGTGCCAGGTGTAGACAGGGTAGACATTAGTTTCTTATTGGTTCCAGGTGTAGACATTAGTTTCTTATTGGTTCCAGGTGTAGACATTAGTTTCTTATTGGTGTCAGGTGTAGACATTAGTTTCTTATTGGTGCCAGGCTAGACATTAGTTTCTTATTGGTGCCAGGTGTAGACATTAGTTTCTTATTGGTTCCAGGTGTAGACATTAGTTTCTTATTGGTGCCAGGTGTAGACATTAGTTTCTTATTGGTGCCAGGTGTAGACATTAGTTTCTTATTGGTGCCAGGTGTAGACATTAGTTTCTTATTGGTTCCAGGTGTAGACATTAGTTTCTTATTGGTGCCAGGTGTAGACATTAGTTTCTTATTGGTGCCAGGTGTAGACATTTGTTTGTTATTGGTGCCAGGTGTAGTAGACATTAGTTTCTTATTGGTGCCAGGTGTAGACATTAGTTTCTTATTGGTGCCAGGTGTAGACATTAGTTTCTTATTGGTGCCAGGTGTAGACATTAGTTTCTTATTGGTGCCAGGTGTAGACAGGGTAGACATTAGTTTCTTATTGGTGCCAGGCTAGACATTAGTTTCTTATTGGTGCCAGGTGTAGACATTAGTTTCTTATTGGTGCCAGGTGTAGACATTAGTTTCTTATTGGTGCCAGGTGTAGACATTAGTTTCTTATTGGTGCCAGGTGTAGACATTAGTTTCTTATTGGTGCCAGGTGTAGACATTAGTTTCTTATTGGTGCCAGGCTAGACATTAGTTTCTTATTGGTGCCAGGTGTAGACATTAGTTTCTTATTGGTGCCAGGTGTAGACATTAGTTTCTTATTGGTGACAGGCTAGACATTAGTTTCTTATTGGTGCCAGGTGTAGACATTAGTTTCTTATTGGTTCCAGGTGTAGACAGGGTAGACATTAGTTTCTTATTGGTGCCAGGCTAGACATTAGTTTGTTATTGGTGCCAGGTGTAGACATTAGTTTCTTATTGGTGCCAGGTGTAGACATTAGTTTCTTATTGGTTCCAGGTGTAGACAGGGTAGACATTAGTTTGTTATTGGTGCCAGGTGTAGACAGGGTAGACATTAGTTTGTTGTTGGTGCCAGGTGTAGACAGGGTAGACATTAGTTTCTTATTGGTGCCAGGTGTAGACATTAGTTTCTTATTGGTGCCAGGTGTAGACAGGGTAGACATTAGTTTCTTATTGGTGCCAGGTGTAGACAGGGTAGACATTAGTTTCTTATTGGTTCCAGGTGTAGACATTAGTTTCTTATTGGTTCCAGGTGTAGACATTAGTTTCTAATTGGTGCCAGGTGTAGACAGGGTAGACATTAGTTTCTTATTGGTTCCAGGTGTAGACATTAGTTTCTTATTGGTTCCAGGTGTAGACATTAGTTTCTTATTGGTGCCAGGCTAGACATTAGTTTGTTATTGGTGCCAGGTGTAGACAGGGTAGACATTAGTTTCTTATTGGTGCCAGGTGTAGACAGGGTAGACATTAGTTTGTTATTGGTGCCAGGCTAGACATTAGTTTCTTATTGGTGCCAGGTGTAGACATTAGTTTCTTATTGGTGCCAGGCTAGACATTAGTTTCTTATTGGTTCCAGGTGAGGACATTAGTTTCTTATTGGTGCCAGGTGTAGACATTAGTTTCTTATTGGTGCCAGGTGTAGACATTAGTTTGTTATTGGTGCCAGGTGTAGACAGGGTAGACATTAGTTTCTTATTGGTGCCAGGTGTAGACATTAGTTTCTTATTGGTGCCAGGTGTAGACATTAGTTTCTTATTGGTGCCAGGTGTAGACAGGGTAGACATTAGTTTGTTATTATTGGTGCCAGGGTAGACATTAGTTTCATATTGGTGCCAGGTGTAGACATTAGTTTCTTATTGGTGCCAGGCTAGACATTAGTTTCATTAGTTAGTTTCTTATTGGTTCCAGGTGTAGACATTAGTTTCTTATTGGTTCCAGGTGTAGACATTAGTTTCTTATTGGTGCCAGGTGTAGACAGGTGTAGACATTAGTTTTTTTGGTGCCAGGTGTAGACATTAGTTTCTTATTGGTGCCAGGTGTAGACATTAGTTTCTTATTGGTGCCAGGTGTAGACATTAGTTTCTTATTGGTGCCAGGTGTAGACAGGGTAGACATTAGTTTCTTATTGGTGCCAGGTGTAGACATTAGTTTCTTATTGGTGCCAGGTGTAGACATTAGTTTCTTATTGGTGCCAGGCTAGACATTAGTTTCTTATTGGTGCCAGGTGTAGACATTAGTTTCTTATTGGTGCCAGGTGTAGACATTAGTTTCTTATTGGTTCCAGGTGTAGACATTAGTTTCTTATTGGTGCCAGGTGTAGACATTAGTTTCTTATTGGTGCCAGGTGTAGACATTAGTTTCTTATTGGTGACAGGCTAGACATTAGTTTCTTATTGGTGCCAGGCTAGACATTAGTTTCTTATTGGTGCCAGGTGTAGACATTAGTTTCTTATTGGTGCCAGGTGTAGACATTAGTTTCTTATTGGTTCCAGGTGTAGACATTAGTTTCTTATTGGTGCCAGGTGTAGACAGGGTAGACATTAGTTTCTTATTGGTGCCAGGTGTAGACATTAGTTTCTTATTGGTGCCAGGTGTAGACATTAGTTTCTTATTGGTGATAGGTGTAGACATTAGTTTCTTATTGGTTCCAGGTGTAGACATTAGTTTCTTATTGGTTCCAGGTGTAGACATTAGTTTCTTATTGGTTCCAGGTGTAGACATTAGTTTCTTATTGGTGCCAGGCTAGACATTAGTTTGTTATTGGTGCCAGGTGTAGACATTAGTTTCTTATTGGGTAGACATTAGTTTCTTATTGGTGCCAGGTGTAGACAGGGTAGAGTTTCTTATTGGTGCCAGTTTGTTATTGGTGCCAGGTGTAGACATTAGTTTCTTATTGGTGCCAGGTGTAGACATTAGTTTCTTATTGGTGCCAGGCTAGACATTAGTTTCTTATTTAGTTTCTTATTGGTTAGCCAGGTGTCTTAGACATTAGTTTCTTATTGGTGCCAGGTGCTAGACATTAGTTTCTTATTGGTTCCAGGTGAGGACATTAGTTTCTTATTGGTGCCAGGTGTAGACATTTCTTAGTTTTTCTTATTGGTGCCAGGTAGACATTAGTTTCTTATTGGTGATCCAGGTGTAGACATTAGTTTCTTATTGGTGCCAGGTGAGACATTAGTTTCTTATTGGTTCCAGGTGTAGACATTAGTTTCTTATTGGTGCCAGGTGTAGACATTAGTTTCTTATTGGTGCCAGGTGTAGAGGTGTAGACATTAGTTTCTTATTGGTGCCAGGTGTATTAGACATTGGTAGACATTAGTTTCTTATTGGTGCCAGGTGTAGACATTAGTTTCTTATTGGTGCCAGGTGTGACATTAGTTTCTTATTGGTGCCAGGTGTAGACAGGGTAGACATTAGTTTCTTATTGGTGCCAGGCTAGACATTAGTTTCTTATTGGTGCCAGGTGTAGACATTAGTTTCTTATTGGTGCCAGGCTAGACATTAGTTTCTTATTGGTGCCAGGTGTAGACATTAGTTTCTTATTGGTGCCAGGTGTAGACATTAGTTTCTTATTGGTGCCAGGTGTAGACATTAGTTTCTTATTGGTGCCAGGTGTAGACATTAGTTTCTTATTGGTGCCAGGTTAGACATTAGTTTCTTATTGGTGCCAGGTGTAGACATTAGTTTTGGTGCCAGGCTTATTGGTGCCAGGTGTAGACATTAGATTGGTGCCAGGTGTTTAGTTTCTTATTGGTGCCAGGTGTTAGACATTAGTTTTTCTTATTGGTGCCAGGTGTAGACATTAGTTTCTTCGACATTTCTTATTGGTGCCAGGCTGTAGACATTAGTTTCTTATTGGTGCCAGGTGTAGACATTAGTTTCTTATTGGTGCCAGGTGTAGACATTAGTTTCTTATTGGTTCCAGGTGTAGACATTAGTTTCTTATTGGTGCCAGGTGTAGACATTAGTTTCTTATTGGTGCCAGGTGTTTCTTATTGACATTAGTTTCTTATTGGTGACAGGCTAGACATTAGTTTCTTATTGGTGCCAGGCTAGACATTAGTTTCTTATTGGTGCCAGGTGTAGACATTAGTTTCTTATTGGTGCCAGGTGTAGACATTAGTTTCTTATTGGTTCCAGGTGTAGACATTAGTTTCTTATTGGTGCCAGGTGTAGACAGGGTAGACATTAGTTTCTTATTGGTGCCAGGTGTAGACATTAGTTTCTTATTGGTGCCAGGTGTAGACATTAGTTTCTTATTGGTGATAGGTGTAGACATTAGTTTCTTATTGGTTCCAGGTGTAGACATTAGTTTCTTATTGGTGCCAGGTGTAGACATTAGTTTCTTATTGGTGCCAGGTGTAGACATTAGTTTCTTATTGGTTCCAGGTGTAGACATTAGTTTCTTATTGGTTCCAGGTGTAGACATTAGTTTCTTATTGGTTCCAGGTGTAGACATTAGTTTCTTATTGGTGCCAGGTGTAGACATTAGTTTCTTATTGGTGCCAGGTGTAGACAGGGTAGACATTAGTTTCTTATTGGTGCCAGGTGTAGACATTAGTTTCTTATTGGTGCCAGGTGTAGACAGGGTAGACATTAGTTTCTTATTGGTGCCAGGTGTAGACATTAGTTTCTTATTGGTGCCAGGTGTAGACATTAGTTTCTTATTGGTGCCAGGTGTAGACATTAGTTTCTTATTGGTGCCAGGTGTAGACAGGGTAGACATTAGTTTCTTATTGGTGCCAGGCTAGACATTAGTTTCTTATTGGTGCCAGGCTAGACATTAGTTTCTTATTGGTTCCAGGTGTAGACATTAGTTTCTTATTGGTGCCAGGTGTAGACAGGGTAGACATTAGTTTCTTATTGGTGCCAGGTGTAGAGATTAGTTTCTTATTGGTTCCAGGTGTAGACAGGGTAGACATTAGTTTCTTATTGGTGCCAGGTGTAGACAGGGTAGACATTAGTTTCTTATTGGTGCCAGGCTAGACATTAGTTTCTTATTGGTGCCAGGTGTAGACATTAGTTTCTTATTGGTGCCAGGCAAGACATTAGTTTCTTATTGGTGCCAGGTGTAGACAGGCTAGACATTAGTTTCTTATTGGTGCCAGGTGTAGACATTAGTTTCTTATTGGTTCCAGGTGTAGACATTAGTTTCTTATTGGTGCCAGGTGTAGACATTAGTTTCTTATTGGTGCCAGGCTAGACATTAGTTTCTTATTGGTGCCAGGTGTAGACAGGCTAGACATTAGTTTCTTATTGGTGACAGGCTGGACATTAGTTTCTTATTGGTGCCAGGTGTAGACATTAGTTTCTTATTGGTGCCAGGTGTAGACATTAGTTTCTTATTGGTGCCAGGCTAGACATTAGTTTCTTATTGGTTCCAGGTGTAGACATTAGTTTGTTATTGGTGCCAGGTGTAGACATTAGTTTCTTATTGGTTCCAGGTGTAGACATTAGTTTGTTATTGGTGCCAGGTGTAGACAGGGTAGACATTAGTTTGTTATTGGTGCCAGGTGTAGACAGGGTAGACATTAGTTTCTTATTGGTTCCAGGTGTAGACATTAGTTTCTTATTGGTTCCAGGTGTAGACAGGGTAGACATTAGTTTCTTATTGGTGCCAGGTGTAGACATTAGTTTCTTATTGGTTCCAGGTGTAGACAGGGTAGACATTAGTTTCTTATTGGTTCCAGGTGTAGACAGGGTAGACATTAGTTTCTTATTGGTGCCAGGTGTAGACAGGGTAGACATTAGTTTCTTATTGGTGCCAGGCTAGACATTAGTTTCTTATTGGTGCCAGGTGTAGACATTAGTTTCTTATTGGTGCCAGGTGTAGACATTAGTTTCTTATTGGTGCCAGGCTAGACATTAGTTTCTTATTGGTGCCAGGTGTAGACATTAGTTTCTTATTGGTGCCAGGTGTAGACATTAGTTTCTTATTGGTGCCAGGTGTAGACAGGGTAGACATTAGTTTGTTATTGGTGCCAGGTGTAGACAGGGTAGACATTAGTTTCTTATTGGTGCCAGGGGTAGACATTAGTTTCTTATTGGTGCCAGGCTAGACATTAGTTTCTTATTGGTGCCAGGTGTAGACATTAGTTTCTTATTGGTGCCAGGTGTAGACATTAGTTTCTTATTGGTGCCAGGTGTAGACAGGGTAGACATTAGTTTCTTATTGGTGCCAGGCTAGACATTAGTTTCTTATTGGTGCCAGGTGTAGACATTAGTTTGTTATTGGTGCCAGGTGTAGACAGGGTAGACATTAGTTTGTTATTGGTGCCAGGTGTAGACAAGGTAGACATTAGTTTGTTATTGGTGCCAGGTGTAGACAGGGTAGACATTAGTTTCTTATTGGTTCCAGGTGTAGACATTAGTTTCTTATTGGTTCCAGGTGTAGACATTAGTTTCTTATTGGTGCCAGGCTAGACATTAGTTTGTTATTGGTGCCAGGTGTAGACAGGGTAGACATTAGTTTCTTATTGGTGCCAGGTGTAGACAGGATATACATTAGTTTCTTATTGGTTCCAGGTGTAGACATTAGTTTCTTATTGGTTCCAGGTGTAGACATTAGTTTCTTATTGGTGCCAGGCTAGACATTAGTTTGTTATTGGTGCCAGGTGTAGACAGGGCAGTTTCTTATTGGTGCCAGGTGTAGACAGGGTAGACATTAGTTTCTTATTGGTTCCAGGTGTAGACATTAGTTTGTTATTGGTGCCAGGTGTAGACAGGGTAGACATTAGTTTCTTATTGGTGCCAGGTGTAGACAGGATAGACATTAGTTTCTTATTGGTTCCAGGTGTAGACATTAGTTTCTTATTGGTTCCAGGTGTAGACATTAGTTTCTTATTGGTGCCAGGCTAGACATTAGTTTGTTATTGGTGCCAGGTGTAGACAGGGCAGTTTCTTATTGGTGCCAGGTGTAGACAGGGTAGACATTAGTTTCTTATTGGTTCCAGGTGTAGACATTAGTTTCTTATTGGTTCCAGGTGTAGACATTAGTTTCTTATTGGTGCCAGGTGTAGACATTAGTTTGTTATTGGTGCCAGGCTAGACATTAGTTTCTTATTGGTGCCAGGTGTAGACATTAGTTTCTTATTGGTTCCAGGTGTAGACATTAGTTTCTTATTGGTGCCAGGTGTAGACATTAGTTTCTTATTGGTGCCAGGTGTAGACATTAGTTTCTTATTGGTGCCAGGTGTAGACATTAGTTTCTTATTGGTTCCAGGTGTAGACATTAGTTTCTTATTGGTGCCAGGTGTAGACATTAGTTTCTTATTGGTGCCAGGTGTAGACATTTGTTTGTTATTGGTGCCAGGTGTAGACAGGGTAGACATTAGTTTCTTATTGGTGCCAGGTGTAGACATTAGTTTCTTATTGGTGCCAGGTGTAGACATTAGTTTCTTATTGGTGCCAGGTGTAGACATTAGTTTCTTATTGGTGCCAGGTGTAGACATTAGTTTCTTATTGGTGCCAGGCTAGACATTAGTTTCTTATTGGTGCCAGGTGTAGACATTAGTTTCTTATTGGTGCCAGGTGTAGACATTAGTTTCTTATTGGTGACAGGCTAGACATTAGTTTCTTATTGGTGCCAGGCTAGACATTAGTTTCTTATTGGTGCCAGGTGTAGACATTAGTTTCTTATTGGTGCCAGGTGTAGACATTAGTTTCTTATTGGTTCCAGGTGTAGACAGGGTAGACATTAGTTTCTTATTGGTGCCAGGCTAGACATTAGTTTGTTATTGGTGCCAGGTGTAGACATTAGTTTCTTATTGGTGCCAGGTGTAGACATTAGTTTCTTATTGGTTCCAGGTGTAGACAGGGTAGACATTAGTTTGTTATTGGTGCCAGGTGTAGACAGGGTAGACATTAGTTTGTTATTGGTGCCAGGTGTAGACAGGGTAGACATTAGTTTCTTATTGGTGCCAGGTGTAGACATTAGTTTCTTATTGGTGCCAGGTGTAGACAGGGTAGACATTAGTTTCTTATTGGTGCCAGGTGTAGACAGGGTAGACATTAGTTTCTTATTGGTTCCAGGTGTAGACATTAGTTTCTTATTGGTTCCAGGTGTAGACATTAGTTTCTTATTGGTGCCAGGTGTAGACAGGGTAGACATTTAGTTTCTTATTGGTTCCAGGTGTAGACATTAGTTTCTTATTGGTTCCAGGTGTAGACATTAGTTTCTTATTGGTGCCAGGCTAGACATTAGTTTGTTATTGGTGCCAGGTGTAGACAGGGTAGACATTAGTTTCTTATTGGTGCCAGGTGTAGACAGGGTAGACATTAGTTTGTTATTGGTGCCAGGCTAGACATTAGTTTCTTATTGGTGCCAGGTGTAGACATTAGTTTCTTATTGGTTCCAGGTGAGGACATTAGTTTCTTATTGGTGCCAGGTGTAGACATTAGTTTCTTATTGGTGCCAGGTGTAGACATTAGTTTCTTATTGGTGCCAGGTGAAGACATTAGTTTCTTATTGGTTCCAGGTGTAGACATTAGTTTCTTATTGGTGCCAGGTGTAGACATTAGTTTCTTATTGGTGCCAGGTGTAGACATTAGTTTGTTATTGGTGCCAGGTGTAGACAGGGTAGACATTAGTTTCTTATTGGTGCCAGGTGTAGACATTAGTTTCTTATTGGTGCCAGGTGTAGACATTAGTTTCTTATTGGTGCCAGGTGTAGACATTAGTTTCTTATTGGTGCCAGGTGTAGACAGGGTAGACATTAGTTTCTTATTGGTGCCAGGCTAGACATTAGTTTCTTATTGGTGCCAGGTGTAGACATTAGTTTCTTATTGGTGCCAGGCTAGACATTAGTTTCTTATTGGTGCCAGGTGTAGACATTAGTTTCTTATTGGTGCCAGGTGTAGACATTAGTTTCTTATTGGTGCCAGGTGTAGACATTAGTTTCTTATTGGTGCCAGGTGTAGACATTAGTTTCTTATTGGTGCCAGGCTAGACATTAGTTTCTTATTGGTGCCAGGTGTAGACATTAGTTTCTTATTGGTGCCAGGTGTAGACATTAGTTTCTTATTGGTGCCAGGTGTAGACATTAGTTTCTTATTGGTGCCAGGTGTAGACATTAGTTTCTAATTGGTGCCAGGCTAGACATTAGTTTCTTATTGGTGCCAGGTGTAGACATTAGTTTCTTATTGGTGCCAGGTGTAGACATTAGTTTCTTATTGGTGCCAGGCTAGACATTAGTTTCTTATTGGTGCCAGGTGTAGACATTAGTTTCTTATTGGTGCCAGGTGTAGACATTAGTTTCTTATTGGTGCCAGGTGTAGACAGGGTAGACATTAGTTTGTTATTGGTGCCAGGTGTAGACAGGGTAGACATTAGTTTCTTATTGGTGCCAGGGGTAGACATTAGTTTCTTATTGGTGCCAGGCTAGACATTAGTTTCTTATTGGTGCCAGGTGTAGACATTAGTTTCTTATTGGTGCCAGGTGTAGACATTAGTTTCTTATTGGTGCCAGGTGTAGACAGGGTAGACATTAGTTTCTTATTGGTGCCAGGCTAGACATTAGTTTGTTATTGGTGCCAGGTGTAGACATTAGTTTGTTATTGGTGCCAGGTGTAGACAGGGTAGACATTAGTTTGTTATTGGTTCCAGGTGTAGACATTAGTTTCTTATTGGTTCCAGGTGTAGACATTAGTTTCTTATTGGTGCCAGGTGTAGACATTAGTTTCTTATTGGTGCCAGGTGTAGACAGGGTAGACATTAGTTTGTTATTGGTGCCAGGTGTAGACAGGGTAGACATTAGTTTCTTATTGGTGCCAGGGGTAGACATTAGTTTCTTATTGGTTCCAGGTGTAGACATTAGTTTCTTATTGGTGCCAGGTGTAGACAGGGTAGACATTTAGTTTCTTATTGGTTCCAGGTGTAGACATTAGTTTCTTATTGGTTCCAGGTGTAGACATTAGTTTCTTATTGGTGCCAGGCTAGACATTAGTTTGTTATTGGTGCCAGGTGTAGACAGGGTAGACATTAGTTTCTTATTGGTGCCAGGTGTAGACAGGGTAGACATTAGTTTGTTATTGGTGCCAGGCTAGACATTAGTTTCTTATTGGTGCCAGGTGTAGACATTAGTTTCTTATTGGTTCCAGGTGAGGACATTAGTTTCTTATTGGTGCCAGGTGTAGACATTAGTTTCTTATTGGTGCCAGGTGTAGACATTAGTTTCTTATTGGTGCCAGGTGAAGACATTAGTTTCTTATTGGTTCCAGGTGTAGACATTAGTTTCTTATTGGTGCCAGGTGTAGACATTAGTTTCTTATTGGTGCCAGGTGTAGACATTAGTTTGTTATTGGTGCCAGGTGTAGACAGGGTAGACATTAGTTTGTTATTGGTGCCAGGTGTAGACAGGGTAGACATTAGTTTCTTATTGGTTCCAGGTGTAGACATTAGTTTCTTATTGGTTCCAGGTGTAGACATTAGTTTCTTATTGGTGCCAGGCTAGACATTAGTTTGTTATTGGTGCCAGGTGTAGACAGGGTAGACATTAGTTTCTTATTGGTGCCAGGTGTAGACAGGATAGACATTAGTTTCTTATTGGTTCCAGGTGTAGACATTAGTTTCTTATTGGTTCCAGGTGTAGACATTAGTTTCTTATTGGTGCCAGGCTAGACATTAGTTTGTTATTGGTGCCAGGTGTAGACAGGGCAGTTTCTTATTGGTGCCAGGTGTAGACAGGGTAGACATTAGTTTCTTATTGGTTCCAGGTGTAGACATTAGTTTCTTATTGGTTCCAGGTGTAGACATTAGTTTCTTATTGGTGCCAGGTGTAGACATTAGTTTGTTATTGGTGCCAGGCTAGACATTAGTTTCTTATTGGTGCCAGGTGTAGACATTAGTTTCTTATTGGTTCCAGGTGTAGACATTAGTTTCTTATTGGTGCCAGGTGTAGACATTAGTTTCTTATTGGTGCCAGGTGTAGACATTAGTTTCTTATTGGTGCCAGGTGTAGACATTAGTTTCTTATTGGTTCCAGGTGTAGACATTAGTTTCTTATTGGTGCCAGGTGTAGACATTAGTTTCTTATTGGTGCCAGGTGTAGACATTTGTTTGTTATTGGTGCCAGGTGTAGACAGGGTAGACATTAGTTTCTTATTGGTGCCAGGTGTAGACATTAGTTTCTTATTGGTGCCAGGTGTAGACATTAGTTTCTTATTGGTGCCAGGTGTAGACATTAGTTTCTTATTGGTGCCAGGTGTAGACATTAGTTTCTTATTGGTGCCAGGCTAGACATTAGTTTCTTATTGGTGCCAGGTGTAGACATTAGTTTCTTATTGGTGCCAGGTGTAGACATTAGTTTCTTATTGGTGACAGGCTAGACATTAGTTTCTTATTGGTGCCAGGCTAGACATTAGTTTCTTATTGGTGCCAGGTGTAGACATTAGTTTCTTATTGGTGCCAGGTGTAGACATTAGTTTCTTATTGGTTCCAGGTGTAGACAGGGTAGACATTAGTTTCTTATTGGTGCCAGGCTAGACATTAGTTTGTTATTGGTGCCAGGTGTAGACATTAGTTTCTTATTGGTGCCAGGTGTAGACATTAGTTTCTTATTGGTTCCAGGTGTAGACAGGGTAGACATTAGTTTGTTATTGGTGCCAGGTGTAGACAGGGTAGACATTAGTTTGTTATTGGTGCCAGGTGTAGACAGGGTAGACATTAGTTTCTTATTGGTGCCAGGTGTAGACATTAGTTTCTTATTGGTGCCAGGTGTAGACAGGGTAGACATTAGTTTCTTATTGGTGCCAGGTGTAGACAGGGTAGACATTAGTTTCTTATTGGTTCCAGGTGTAGACATTAGTTTCTTATTGGTTCCAGGTGTAGACATTAGTTTCTTATTGGTGCCAGGTGTAGACAGGGTAGACATTAGTTTCTTATTGGTTCCAGGTGTAGACATTAGTTTCTTATTGGTTCCAGGTGTAGACATTAGTTTCTTATTGGTGCCAGGCTAGACATTAGTTTGTTATTGGTGCCAGGTGTAGACAGGGTAGACATTAGTTTCTTATTGGTGCCAGGTGTAGACAGGGTAGACATTAGTTTGTTATTGGTGCCAGGCTAGACATTAGTTTCTTATTGGTGCCAGGTGTAGACATTAGTTTCTTATTGGTTCCAGGTGAGGACATTAGTTTCTTATTGGTGCCAGGTGTAGACATTAGTTTCTTATTGGTGCCAGGTGTAGACATTAGTTTCTTATTGGTGCCAGGTGAAGACATTAGTTTCTTATTGGTTCCAGGTGTAGACATTAGTTTCTTATTGGTGCCAGGTGTAGACATTAGTTTCTTATTGGTGCCAGGTGTAGACATTAGTTTGTTATTGGTGCCAGGTGTAGACAGGGTAGACATTAGTTTCTTATTGGTGCCAGGTGTAGACATTAGTTTCTTATTGGTGCCAGGTGTAGACATTAGTTTCTTATTGGTGCCAGGTGAAGACATTAGTTTCTTATTGGTTCCAGGTGTAGACATTAGTTTCTTATTGGTGCCAGGTGTAGACATTAGTTTCTTATTGGTGCCAGGTGTAGACATTAGTTTGTTATTGGTGCCAGGTGTAGACAGGGTAGACATTAGTTTGTTATTGGTGCCAGGTGTAGACAAGGTAGACATTAGTTTGTTATTGGTGCCAGGTGTAGACAGGGTAGACATTAGTTTCTTATTGGTTCCAGGTGTAGACATTAGTTTCTTATTGGTTCCAGGTGTAGACATTAGTTTCTTATTGGTGCCAGGCTAGACATTAGTTTGTTATTGGTGCCAGGTGTAGACAGGGTAGACATTAGTTTCTTATTGGTGCCAGGTGTAGACAGGATAGACATTAGTTTCTTATTGGTTCCAGGTGTAGACATTAGTTTCTTATTGGTTCCAGGTGTAGACATTAGTTTCTTATTGGTGCCAGGCTAGACATTAGTTTGTTATTGGTGCCAGGTGTAGACAGGGCAGTTTCTTATTGGTGCCAGGTGTAGACAGGGTAGACATTAGTTTCTTATTGGTTCCAGGTGTAGACATTAGTTTCTTATTGGTTCCAGGTGTAGACATTAGTTTCTTATTGGTGCCAGGTGTAGACATTAGTTTGTTATTGGTGCCAGGCTAGACATTAGTTTCTTATTGGTGCCAGGTGTAGACATTAGTTTCTTATTGGTTCCAGGTGTAGACATTAGTTTCTTATTGGTGCCAGGTGTAGACATTAGTTTCTTATTGGTGCCAGGTGTAGACATTAGTTTCTTATTGGTGCCAGGTGTAGACATTAGTTTCTTATTGGTTCCAGGTGTAGACATTAGTTTCTTATTGGTGCCAGGTGTAGACATTTGTTTGTTAGTTTCTTATTGGTGCCAGGTGTAGACATTTGTTTGTTATTGGTGCCAGGTGTAGACAGGGTAGACATTAGTTTCTTATTGGTGCCAGGTGTAGACATTAGTTTCTTATTGGTGCCAGGTGTAGACATTAGTTTCTTATTGGTGCCAGGTGTAGACATTAGTTTCTTATTGGTGCCAGGTGTAGACATTAGTTTCTTATTGGTGCCAGGCTAGACATTAGTTTCTTATTGGTGCCAGGTGTAGACATTAGTTTCTTATTGGTGCCAGGTGTAGACATTAGTTTCTTATTGGTGACAGGCTAGACATTAGTTTCTTATTGGTGCCAGGCTAGACATTAGTTTCTTATTGGTGCCAGGTGTAGACATTAGTTTCTTATTGGTGCAGGTGTAGACATTAGTTTCTTATTGGTTCCAGGTGTAGACAGGGTAGACATTAGTTTCTTATTGGTGCCAGGCTAGACATTAGTTTGTTATTGGTGCCAGGTGTAGACATTAGTTTCTTATTGGTGCCAGGTGTAGACATTAGTTTCTTATTGGTTCCAGGTGTAGACAGGGTAGACATTAGTTTGTTATTGGTGCCAGGTGTAGACAGGGTAGACATTAGTTTGTTATTGGTGCCAGGTGTAGACAGGGTAGACATTAGTTTCTTATTGGTGCCAGGTGTAGACATTAGTTTCTTATTGGTGCCAGGTGTAGACAGGGTAGACATTAGTTTCTTATTGGTGCCAGGTGTAGACAGGGTAGACATTAGTTTCTTATTGGTTCCAGGTGTAGACATTAGTTTCTTATTGGTTCCAGGTGTAGACATTAGTTTCTTATTGGTGCCAGGTGTAGACAGGGTAGACATTAGTTTCTTATTGGTTCCAGGTGTAGACATTAGTTTCTTATTGGTTCCAGGTGTAGACATTAGTTTCTTATTGGTGCCAGGCTAGACATTAGTTTGTTATTGGTGCCAGGTGTAGACAGGGTAGACATTAGTTTCTTATTGGTGCCAGGTGTAGACAGGGTAGACATTAGTTTGTTATTGGTGCCAGGCTAGACATTAGTTTCTTATTGGTGCCAGGTGTAGACATTAGTTTCTTATTGGTTCCAGGTGAGGACATTAGTTTCTTATTGGTGCCAGGTGTAGACATTAGTTTCTTATTGGTGCCAGGTGTAGACATTAGTTTCTTATTGGTGCCAGGTGAAGACATTAGTTTCTTATTGGTTCCAGGTGTAGACATTAGTTTCTTATTGGTGCCAGGTGTAGACATTAGTTTCTTATTGGTGCCAGGTGTAGACATTAGTTTGTTATTGGTGCCAGGTGTAGACAGGGTAGACATTAGTTTCTTATTGGTGCCAGGTGTAGACATTAGTTTCTTATTGGTGCCAGGTGTAGACATTAGTTTCTTATTGGTGCCAGGTGTAGACAGGGTAGACATTAGTTTCTTATTGGTGCCAGGCTAGACATTAGTTTCTTATTGGTGCCAGGTGTAGACATTAGTTTCTTATTGGTGCCAGGCTAGACATTAGTTTCTTATTGGTGCCAGGTGTAGACATTAGTTTCTTATTGGTGCCAGGTGTAGACATTAGTTTCTTATTGGTGCCAGGTGTAGACATTAGTTTCTTATTGGTGCCAGGTGTAGACATTAGTTTCTTATTGGTGCCAGGCTAGACATTAGTTTCTTATTGGTGCCAGGTGTAGACATTAGTTTCTTATTGGTGCCAGGTGTAGACATTAGTTTCTTATTGGTGCCAGGTGTAGACATTAGTTTCTAATTGGTGCCAGGCTAGACATTAGTTTCTTATTGGTGCCAGGTGTAGACATTAGTTTCTTATTGGTGCCAGGTGTAGACATTAGTTTCTTATTGGTTCCAGGTGTAGACATTAGTTTCTTATTGGTTCATTATTGGTGCCAGGTGTAGACATTAGTTTCTTATTGGTGACAGGCTAGACATTAGTTTCTTATTGGTGACAGGCTAGACATTAGTTTCTTATTGGTGCCAGGCTAGACATTAGTTTCTTATTGGTGCCAGGTGTAGACATTAGTTTCTTATTGGTGCCAGGTGTAGACATTAGTTTCTTATTGGTTCCAGGTGTAGACATTAGTTTCTTATTGGTGCCAGGTGTAGACATTAGTTTCTTATTGGTGCCAGGTGTAGACATTAGTTTCTTATTGGTGGTGTAGACATTAGTTTCTTATTAGGTGTAGACATTAGTTTCTTATTGGTGCCAGGTGTAGACATTAGTTTCTTATTGGTGCCAGGTGTAGACATTAGTTTCTTATTGGTGACAGGTGTAGACATTAGTTTCTTATTGGTGCCAGGCTAGACATTAGTTTCTTATTGGTGACAGGCTAGACATTAGTTTCTTATTGGTGCCAGGTGTAGACATTAGTTTCTTATTGGTTCCAGGTGTAGACATTAGGGTAGACATTAGTTTCTTATTGGTTCCAGGTAGACAGGGTAGACATTAGTTTGTTATTGGTGCCAGGACATTAGTTTGTTATTGGTGCCAGACATTAGTTTCTTATTGGTGCCAGGTGTAGACATTAGTTCCTTATTGGTTCCAGGTGTAGACAGGGTAGACATTAGTTTGTTATTGGTGCCAGGTGTAGACAGGGTAGACATTAGTTTGTTATTGGTGCCAGGTGTAGACAGGGTAGACATTAGTTTCTTATTGGTGCCAGGTGTAGACATTAGTTTCTTATTGGTGCCAGGTGTAGACAGGGTAGACATTAGTTTCTTATTGGTGCCAGGTGTAGACATTAGTTTCTTATTGGTGCCAGGTGTAGACAGGGTAGACATTAGTTTCTTATTGGTGCCAGGTGTAGACAGGGTAGACATTAGTTTCTTATTGGTTCCAGGTGTAGACATTAGTTTCTTATTGGTTCCAGGTGTAGACATTAGTTTCTTATTGGTGCCAGGTGTAGACAGGGTAGACATTAGTTTCTTATTGGTTCCAGGTGTAGACATTAGTTTCTTATTGGTTCCAGGTGTAGACATTAGTTTCTTATTGGTGCCAGGCTAGACATTAGTTTGTTATTGGTGCCAGGTGTAGACAGGGTAGACATTAGTTTCTTATTGGTGCCAGGTGTAGACAGGGTAGACATTAGTTTGTTATTGGTGCCAGGCTAGACATTAGTTTCTTATTGGTGCCAGGTGTAGACATTAGTTTCTTATTGGTTCCAGGTGAGGACATTAGTTTCTTATTGGTGCCAGGTGTAGACATTAGTTTCTTATTGGTGCCAGGTGTAGACATTAGTTTCTTATTGGTGCCAGGTGAAGACATTAGTTTCTTATTGGTTCCAGGTGTAGACATTAGTTTCTTATTGGTGCCAGGTGTAGACATTAGTTTCTTATTGGTGCCAGGTGTAGACATTAGTTTGTTATTGGTGCCAGGTGTAGACAGGGTAGACATTAGTTTCTTATTGGTGCCAGGTGTAGACATTAGTTTCTTATTGGTGCCAGGTGTAGACATTAGTTTCTTATTTGTGCCAGGTGTAGACATTAGTTTCTTATTGGTGCCAGGTGTAGACAGGGTAGACATTAGTTTCTTATTGGTGCCAGGCTAGACATTAGTTTCTTATTGGTGCCAGGTGTAGACATTAGTTTCTTATTGGTGCCAGGCTAGACATTAGTTTCTTATTGGTGCCAGGTGTAGACATTAGTTTCTTATTGGTGCCAGGTGTAGACATTAGTTTCTTATTGGTGCCAGGTGTAGACATTAGTTTCTTATTGGTGCCAGGTGTAGACATTAGTTTCTTATTGGTGCCAGGCTAGACATTAGTTTCTTATTGGTGCCAGGTGTAGACATTAGTTTCTTATTGGTGCCAGGTGTAGACATTAGTTTCTTATTGGTGCCAGGTGTAGACATTAGTTTCTTATTGGTGCCAGGTGTAGACATTAGTTTCTAATTGGTGCCAGGCTAGACATTAGTTTCTTATTGGTGCCAGGTGTAGACATTAGTTTCTTATTGGTGCCAGGTGTAGACATTAGTTTCTTATTGGTTCCAGGTGTAGACATTAGTTTCTTATTGGTGCCAGGTGTAGACATTAGTTTCTTATTGGTGCCAGGTGTAGACATTAGTTTCTTATTGGTGACAGGCTAGACATTAGTTTCTTATTGGTGCCAGGCTAGACATTAGTTTCTTATTGGTGCCAGGTGTAGACATTAGTTTCTTATTGGTGCCAGGTGTAGACATTAGTTTCTTATTGGTTCCAGGTGTAGACATTAGTTTCTTATTGGTGCCAGGTGTAGACAGGGTAGACATTAGTTTCTTATTGGTGCCAGGTGTAGACATTAGTTTCTTATTGGTGCCAGGTGTAGACATTAGTTTCTTATTGGTGATAGGTGTAGACATTAGTTTCTTATTGGTTCCAGGTGTAGACATTAGTTTCTTATTGGTGCCAGGTGTAGACATTAGTTTCTTATTGGTGCCAGGTGTAGACATTAGTTTCTTATTGGTTCCAGGTGTAGACATTAGTTTCTTATTGGTTCCAGGTGTAGACATTAGTTTCTTATTGGTTCCAGGTGTAGACATTAGTTTCTTATTGGTGCCAGGTGTAGACATTAGTTTCTTATTGGTGCCAGGTGTAGACAGGGTAGACATTAGTTTCTTATTGGTGCCAGGTGTAGACATTAGTTTCTTATTGGTGCCAGGTGTAGACAGGGTAGACATTAGTTTCTTATTGGTGCCAGGTGTAGACATTAGTTTCTTATTGGTGCCAGGTGTAGACATTAGTTTCTTATTGGTGCCAGGTGTAGACATTAGTTTCTTATTGGTGCCAGGTGTAGACAGGGTAGACATTAGTTTCTTATTGGTGCCAGGTGTAGACATTAGTTTCTTATTGGTGCCAGGCTAGACATTAGTTTCTTATTGGTGCCAGGTGTAGACATTAGTTTCTTATTGGTGCCAGGTGTAGACATTAGTTTGTTATTGGTGCCAGGCTAGACATTAGTTTCTTATTGGTGCCAGGTGTAGACATTAGTTTCTTATTGGTGCCAGGTGTAGACAGGGTAGACATTAGTTTCTTATTGGTGCCAGGTGTAGACATTAGTTTGTTATTGGTGCCAGGTGTAGACAGGGTAGACATTAGTTTCTTATTCGTGGCAGGTACAGATAGGTTAGATTGTTGACTCTGTGTTTCTCTCCTAGGGGTAGTCTCTTCCTGCTGACCTACCTGTTGTTCCCGGTCAATGTTCTGATTGGTGTGGTGCTGGGGGTGTGGCGGCTGGTCATCACGGCCCTGTTCAATATCGTCCACCTGGGACGCATGGACATCAGCCTCCTCAACCGCAATGTAGAGGCCTTTGACCCCGGTGAGTCACTGGGACCCTTTGTGTTTATCTGGAGTTCACACAGGTGATCTAACCCATGTCCGGAAACAACCTTGGTCCCTGTCCAATCCTCTCAGATCTCCTACCCCCTGGTCTGGATGTGTCCCTGTCCAATCCTCTCCGATCTCCTACCCCCTGGTCTGGACCTGTCCCTGTCCAATCCTCTCCGATCTCCTACCCCCTGGTCTGGATGTGTCCCTGTCCAATCCTCTCAGATCTCCTACCCCCTGGTCTGGACCTGTACCTGTCCAATCCTCTCAGATCTCCTAACCCCTGGTCTGGACGTGTCCCTGTCCAATCCTCTCAGATCTCCTACCCCCTGGTCTGGACCTGTACCTGTCCAATCCTCTCAGAGCTCTACACGGGGAAAGGGGCTAGGGGTTGTTTCTGGACAGAGCCTTATTTAACTACTACATCTACATTCCTACAACTACATTGCATTTCATTTCAGAAAGCCATTCTCGCATCTTGTTAGGATGTTTGGTACCACATTTATGGAATACTATATGAATCCTATAAATTGACATGGCCAATTTGAATCCAATCAATTAGCTTACCTTCTCAGTGATCAAATTATATTTCATCAAAATGTTTCAGGAATTCGTATCTGTTTCTCATTGCAGAACATTCTGAGCTGGTGGGTTTCGAAATCCACTTTCTTGTGCTGTCTGAGGTGGAATGACTCCTTCCTCTTACAATTTCTCTGTAATTGAGCCTAACCCTGTAAGGTTAGTGTTTTAATGTGTGCAACCACTAAGAACCACAGGAGGTTGGTGGCAGATTCAGGAGGAGAACGGGCTCGTGGTAATGCCTGGAGCGGAATAGGTGGAACGGTATCAAGTACATCAAACACGTGGTTTCCATGGTTTCCAGGTGTTTGATGCCGTTCCATTGGCTCCGTTCTGGACGTTATTTTGAGCCGTCCTCCCCTCAGCAGCTTCCTGTGTTCACAGCAGTCCACTAAAAGCCATGGATAGATTTCACCACTTAGTGTTTTACAATTCTCTAAAGAGAAGACATTGGATCTAGTTTCAGACACACAATTATATTATTTGAACCAATATGTAGACTAATGGCAAGAAGTCATTTTCTCCCAGTTATTTTCACCTTTTGAAATGGTATGTATTTTTTCTCCCCCCCCCCCCCCCCCGATGATACTCTCACCATAGTGTTAAGTAAAATGGACCAATTTACTCTGAATAAATGAATAAATGCATTGATAGAGTTCCCACTTTGAGGACAGAAATAGGGCTGTGTCCCGAATGGCACCCCAATCCCGTAATAGTGCACTACCTGTGACCAGGGTCCATCCCGTGGTTTTCTCCTCCACTTCACCATGCTGCAAGCAGAAACCTTATATCCGGATTCTCTAGTCTGTGAGACCGTTATCCCGTTGCTTTGCCACAGTGATTGTGATTGCAGTCCAATCTCAGAAATTGCTGCAGTTATGAGACGTCCCAAATAGCACACTATTTCTGATAGGGCTCTGGTCCAAAGTAGTGCACTACATAGGGAATAGGGTTCTATAGGGTTCTGGTCCAAAGTAGTGCACTATATAGGGAATAGGGTGCCATTAGGGACTCAGTCTTATATTCAGACCCCTTGACTTCTTCCACATGTTGCTACATTAAAGCATTATTCTAGCTATCTGGGGATGAATGTACTGACTATGACTGTGATATGTGGTTGTCCCACCTAGCTATCTGAAGATGAATGTACTGACTATGACTGGTCCACCTAGCTATCTGGAGATGAATGTACTGACTATGACTGGTCCACCTAGCTATCTGAAGATGAATGTACTGACTATGACTGGTCCACCTAGCTATCTGGAGATGAATGTACTGACTATGACTGGTCCACCTAGCTATCTGGAGATGAATGTACTGACTATGACTGGTTCACCTAGCTATCTGGAGATGAATGTACTGACTATAACTGGTCCACCTAGCTATCTGGAGATGAATGTACTGACTATGACTGGTCCACCTAGCTATCTGAAGATGAATGTACTGACTATGACTGGTCCACCTAGCTATCTGAAGATGAATGTCCTGACTATGACTGGTCCACCTAGCTATCTGGAGATGAATGTACTGACTATGACTGGTCCACCTAGCTATCTGAAGATGAATGTACTGACTATGACTGGTCCACCTAGCTATCTGAAGATGAATGTACTGACTATGACTGGTCCACCTAGCTATCTGAAGATGAATGTCCTGACTATGACTGGTCCACCTAGCTATCTGGAGGTGAATGTACTGACTATGACTGGTCCACCTAGCTATCTGGAGATGAATGTACTGACTATGACTGGTCCACCTAGCTATCTGAAGATGAATGAACTAAAAGTAAGTTGCTCTTCATAAGAGCGTCTAATAAATAATTAAAATGGTGTTGGTGTTGTGGACGTTGTGTAGGAATAGCTTTGGAAAAAAAAAAAAAATTATTTGCACAATATATTGGGTAACACTACGTAGCCTACATTATGCATTTATAACTTCTACAAAAGGCGTTATGATATAACATCTGTTTTAGGCTTTGGAGGCAATCCTTGCAATAAGCCAATGTGTATAAGATGTAAAACTTTATTGTGTGCCCCAATTGTTGCATATGCATTCATAAAGCCTTTATAACAACTACATAAGACATTATAACATCCGGCACAGGCTTTGGATTGGAGGAATCTTGATTCAAATCCAGTGTCTATTGCTTTAGCCCAGTGATTCTGAACTCCCTAACTCTCTGTCCTTGTTTCTCTCTAACAGCCTATCGTTGCTATGCTCACTATCTAAAGATTGAAGTGAGTCAGAGTCACCCGGTGATGAAGGCCTTCTGTGGGATGATGCTGCAGTGTGCCAGGCAAGACGGGGCCGAAAAGAAGGCAAGAGATGCAGAGGAAGGTGTGTACTAGTCCTGTAACCTACCTCTAGTGGTGGATACTAGTCCTGTAACCTACCTCTAGTGGTGGATACTAGTCCTGTAACCTACCTCTAGTGGTGGATACTAGTCCTGTAACCTACCTCTAGTGGTGGTGGATACTAGTCCTGTAACCTACCTCTAGTGGTGGATACTAGTCCTGTAACCTACCTCTAGTGGTGGATACTAGTCCTGTAACCTACCTCTAGTGGTGGTGGATACTAGTCCTGTAACCTACCTCTAGTGGTGGATACTAGTCCTGTAACCTACCTCTAGTGGTGGTGGATACTAGTCCTGTAACCTACCTCTAGTGGTGGTGGATACTAGTCCTGTAACCTACCTCTAGTGGTGGATACTAGTCCTGTAACCTACCTCTAGTGGTGGTGGATACTAGTCCTGTAACCTACCTCTAGTGGTGGTGGATACTAGTCCTGTAACCTACCTCTAGTGGTGGATACTAGTCCTGTAACCTACCTCTAGTGGTGGATACTAGTCCTGTAACCTACCTCTAGTGGTGGTGGATACTAGTCCTGTAACCTACCTCTAGTGGTGGATACTAGTCCTGTAACCTACCTCTAGTGGTGGTGGATACTAGTCCTGTAACCTGCCTCTAGTGGTGGATACTAGTCCTGTAACCTGCCTCTAGTGGTAGATACTAGTCCTGTAACCTGCCTCTAGTGGTGGATACTAGTCCTGTAACCTGCCTCTAGTGGTAGATACTAGTCCTGTAACATACCTCTAGTGGTGGATACTAGTCCTGTAACCTACCTCTAGTGGTGGATACTAGTCCTGTAACCTACCTCTAGTGGTGGATACTAGTCCTGTAACCTACCTCTAGTGGTGGATACTAGTCCTGTAACCTACCTCTAGTGGTGGATACTAGTCCTTTAACCTACCTCTAGTGGTGGTGGATACTAGTCCTGTAACCTGCCTCTAGTGGTGGCGAATACTAGTCCTGTAACCTACCTCTAGTGGTGGTGGATACTAGTCCTGTAACCTACCTCTAGTGGTGGATACTAGTCCTGTAACCTACCTCTAGTGGTGGATACTAGTCCTGTAACCTACCTCTAGTGGTAGATACTAGTCCTGTAACCTACCTCTAGTGGTAGATACTAGTCCTGTAACCTACCTCTAGTGGTAGATACTAGACCTGTAACCTACCTCTAGTGGTGGTGGATACTAGTCCTGTAACCTACCTCTAGTGGTGGTGGATACTAGTCCTGTAACCTACCTCTAGTGGTGGATACTAGTCCTGTAACCTACCTCTAGTGGTAGATACTAGTCCTGTAACCTACCTCTAGTGGTGGTGGATACTAGTCCTGTAACCTACCTCTAGTGGTGGATACTAGTCCTGTAACCTACCTCTAGTGGTGGATACTAGTCCTGTAACCTACCTCTAGTGGTGGTGGATACTAGTCATGTAACCTACCTCTAGTGGTGGATACTAGTCCTGTAACCTACCTCTAGTGGTGGACACTAGTCCTGTAACCTGCCTCTAGTGGTGGATACTAGTCCTGTAACCTACCTCTAGTGGTGGTGGATACTAGTCCTGTAACCTACCTCTAGTGGTGGATACTAGTCCTGTAACCTACCTCTAGTGGTGGATACTAGTCCTGTAACCTACCTCTAGTGGTGGTGGATACTAGTCCTGTAACCTACCTCTAGTGGTGGTGGATACTAGTCCTGTAACCTACCTCTAGTGGTGGATACTAGTCCTGTAACCTACCTCTAGTGGTGGTGGATACTAGTCCTGTAACCTACCTCTAGTGGTGGATACTAGTCCTGTAATCTACCTCTAGTGGTGGATACTAGTCCTGTAACCTACCTCTAGTGGTGGATACTAGTCCTGTAACCTACCTCTAGTGGTGGTGGATACTAGTCCTGTAACCTACCTCTAGTGGTGGTGGATACTAGTCCTGTAACCTACCTCTAGTGGTGGATACTAGTCCTGTAACCTACCTCTAGTGGTGGATACTAGTCCTGTAACCTACCTCTAGTGGTGGATACTAGTCCTGTAACCTACCTCTAGTGGTGGATACTAGTCCTGTAACCTACCTCTAGTGGTGGATACTAGTCCTGTAACCTACCTCTAGTGGTGGATACTAGTCCTGTAACCTACCTCTAGTGGTGGATACTAGTCCTGTAACCTACCTCTAGTGGTGGATACTAGTTCTGTAACCTACCTCTAGTGGTGGTAGATACCTAGTCCTGTAACCTACCTCTAGTGGTGGATACTAGTCCTGTAACCTACCTCTAGTGGTGGATACTAGTCCTGTAACCTACCTCTAGTGGTGGATCCTGTAACTAGTGGTGGTGGATACTAGTCCTGTAACCTACCTCTAGTGGTGGATACTAGTCCTGTAACCTACCTCTAGTGGTGGTGGATACTAGTCCTGTGGTGGAAGTCCTGTAACCTACCTCTAGTGGTGGATACTAGTCCTGTAACCTACCTCTAGTGGTGGATACTAGTCCTGTAACCTACCTCTAGTGGTGGATACTAGTCCTGTAACCTACCTCTAGTGGTGGATACTAGTCCTGTAACCTACCTCTAGTGGTGGTGGATGGTCCTGTAACCTACCTCTAGTGGTGGATACTAGTCCTGTAACCTACCTCTAGTGGTGGATACTAGTCCTGTAACCTACCTCTAGTGGTGGATACTAGTCCTGTAACCTACCTCTAGTGGTGGTGGATACTAGTCCTGTAACCTACCTCTAGTGGTGGATACTAGTCCTGTAACCTACCTCTAGTGGTAGATACTAGTCCTGTAACCTACCTCTAGTGGTGGTGGATACTAGTCCTGTAACCTACCTCTAGTGGTGGATACTAGTCCTGTAACCTACCTCTAGTGGTGGATACTAGTCCTGTAACCTACCTCTAGTGGTGGTGGATACTAGTCCTGTAACCTACCTCTAGTGGTGGATACTAGTCCTGTAACCTACCTCTAGTGGTGGATACTAGTCCTGTAACCTACCTCTAGTGGTGGTGGATACTAGTCCTGTAACCTACCTCTAGTGGTGGTGGATACTAGTCCTGTAACCTACCTCTAGTGGTGGATACTAGTCCTGTAACCTACACTCTAGTGGTGGATACTAGTCCTGTAACCTACCTCTAGTGGTGGTGGATACTAGTCCTGTAACCTACCTCTAGTGGTGGATACTAGTCCTGTAACCTACCTCTAGTGGTGGATACTAGTCCTGTAACCTAACCTCTCTAGTGGTGGTGGATACTAGTCCTGTAACCTACCTCTAGTGGTGGTGGATACTAGTCCTGTAACCTACCTCTAGTGGTGGATACTAGTCCTGTAACCTACCTCTAGTGGTGGATACTAGTCCTGTAACCTACCTCTAGTGGTGGTGGATACTAGTCCTGTAACCTACCTCTAGTGGTGGATACTAGTCCTGTAACCTACCTCTAGTGGTGGATACTAGTCCTGTAACCTACCTCTAGTGGTGGTGGATACTAGTCCTGTAACCTACCTCTAGTGGTGGATACTAGTCCTGTAACCTACCTCTAGTGGTGGATACTAGTCCTGTAACCTACCTCTAGTGGTGGTGGATACTAGTCCTGTAACCTACCTCTAGTGGTGGATACTAGTCCTGTAACCTACCTCTAGTGGTGGTGGATACTAGTCCTGTAACCTACCTCTAGTGGTGGTGGATACTAGTCCTGTAACCTACCTCTAGTGGTGGATACTAGTCCTGTAACCTACCTCTAGTGGTGGTGGATACTAGTCCTGTAACCTGCCTCTAGTGGTGGTGGATACTAGTCCTGTAACCTACCTCTAGTGGTGGATACTAGTCCTGTAACCTACCTCTAGTGGTGGTGGATACTAGTCCTGTAACCTACCTCTAGTGGTGGTGGATACTAGTCCTGTAACCTACCTCTAGTGGTGGTGGATACTAGTCCTGTAACCTACCTCTAGTGGTGGATACTAGTCCTGTAACCTACCTCTAGTGGTGGATACTAGTCCTGTAACCTGCCTCTAGTGGTGGATACTAGTCCTGTAACCTGTCTAGGGTGGATACTAGTCCTGTAACCTGCCTCTAGTGGTAGATACTAGTCCTGTAACATACCTCTAGTGGTGGATACTAGTCCTGTAACCTACCTCTAGTGGTGGATACTAGTCCTGTAACCTACCTCTAGTGGTGATACTAGTCCTGTAACCTACCTCTAGTGGTGGATACTAGTCCTGTAACCTACCTCTAGTGGTGGTTACTAGTCCTTTAACCTACCTCTAGTGGTGGTGGATACTAGTCCTGTAACCTGCCTCTAGTGGTGGCGAATACTAGTCCTGTAACCTACCTCTAGTGGTGGTGGATACTAGTCCTGTAACCTACCTCTAGTGGTGGATACTAGTCCTGTAACCTACCTCTAGTGGTGGATACTAGTCCTGTAACCTACCTCTAGTGGTGGATACTAGTCCTGTAACCTACCTCTAGTGGTAGATACTAGTCCTGTAACCTACCTCTAGTGGTAGATACTAGACCTGTAACCTACCTCTAGTGGTGGTGGATACTAGTCCTGTAACCTACCTCTAGTGGTGGTGGATACTAGTCCTGTAACCTACCTCTAGTGGTGGATACTAGTCCTGTAACCTACCTCTAGTGGTAGATACTAGTCCTGTAACCTACCTCTAGTGGTGGGATACTAGTCCTGTAACCTACCTCTAGTGGTGGATACTAGTCCTGTAACCTACCTCTAGTGGTGGATACTAGTCCTGTAACCTACCTCTAGTGGTGGTGGATACTAGTCATGTAACCTACCTCTAGTGGTGGATACTAGTCCTGTAACCTACCTCTAGTGGTGGATACTAGTCCTGTAACCTGCCTCTAGTGGTGGATACTAGTCCTGTAACCTACCTCTAGTGGTGGTGGATACTAGTCCTGTAACCTACCTCTAGTGGTGGATACTAGTCCTGTAACCTACCTCTAGTGGTGGATACTAGTCCTGTAACCTACCTCTAGTGGTGGTGGATACTAGTCCTGTAACCTACCTCTAGTGGTGGTGGAAACTAGTCCTGTAACCTACCTCTAGTGGTGGATACTAGTCCTGTAACCTACCTCTAGTGGTGGTGGATACTAGTCCTGTAACCTACCTCTAGTGGTGGATACTAGTCCTGTAATCTACCTCTAGTGGTGGATACTAGTCCTGTAACCTACCTCTAGTGGTGGATACTAGTCCTGTAACCTACCTCTAGTGGTGGTGGATACTAGTCCTGTAACCTACCTCTAGTGGTGGTGGATACTAGTCCTGTAACCTACCTCTAGTGGTGGATACTAGTCCTGTAACCTACCTCTAGTGGTGGATACTAGTCCTGTAACCTACCTCTAGTGGTGGATACTAGTCCTGTAACCTACCTCTAGTGGTGGATACTAGTCCTGTAACCTACCTCTAGTGGTGGATACTAGTCCTGTAACCTACCTCTAGTGGTGGATACTAGTCCTGTAACCTACCTCTAGTGGTGGATACTAGTCCTGTAACCTACCTCTAGTGGTGGATACTAGTTCTGTAACCTACCTCTAGTGGTGGTAGATACTAGTCCTGTGACCTACCTCTAGTGGTGGATACTAGTCCTGTAACCTACCTCTAGTGGTGGATACTAGTCCTGTAACCTACCTCTAGTGGTGGATACTAGTCCTGTAACCTACCTCTAGTGGTGGATACTAGTCCTGTAACCTACCTCTAGTGGTGGTGGATACTAGTCCTGTAACCTACCTCTAGTGGTGGATACTAGTCCTGTAACCTACCTCTAGTGGTGGATACTAGTCCTGTAACCTACCTCTAGTGGTGGATGCTAGTCCTGTAACCTACCTCTAGTGGTGGATACTAGTCCTGTAACCTACCTCTAGTGGTGGTGGATACTAGTCCTGTAACCTACCTCTAGTGGTGGATACTAGTCCTGTAACCTACCTCTAGTGGTGGATACTAGTCCTGTAACCTACCTCTAGTGGTGGATACTAGTCCTGTAACCTACCTCTAGTGGTGGATACTAGTCCTGTAACCTACCTCTAGTGGTGGATACTAGTCCTGTAACCTACCTCTAGTGGTAGATACTAGTCCTGTAACCTACCTCTAGTGGTGGTGGATACTAGTCCTGTAACCTACCTCTAGTGGTGGATACTAGTCCTGTAACCTACCTCTAGTGGTAGATACTAGTCCTGTAACCTACCTCTAGTGGTGGTGGATACTAGTCCTGTAACCTACCTCTAGTGGTGGATACTAGTCCTGTAACCTACCTCTAGTGGTGGATACTAGTCCTGTAACCTACCTCTAGTGGTGGTGGATACTAGTCCTGTAACCTACCTCTAGTGGTGGATACTAGTCCTGTAACCTACCTCTAGTGGTGGATACTAGTCCTGTAACCTACCTCTAGTGGTGGTGGATACTAGTCCTGTAACCTACCTCTAGTGGTGGATACTAGTCCTGTAACCTACCTCTAGTGGTGGATACTAGTCCTGTAACCTACCTCTAGTGGTGGTGGATACTAGTCCTGTAACCTACCTCTAGTGGTGGATACTAGTCCTGTAACCTACCTCTAGTGGTGGATACTAGTCCTGTAACCTACCTCTAGTGGTGGTGGATACTAGTCCTGTAACCTACCTCTAGTGGTGGTGGATACTAGTCCTGTAACCTACCTCTAGTGGTGGATACTAGTCCTGTAACCTACCTCTAGTGGTGGATACTAGTCCTGTAACCTACCTCTAGTGGTGGTGGATACTAGTCCTGTAACCTACCTCTAGTGGTGGATACTAGTCCTGTAACCTACCTCTAGTGGTGGATACTAGTCCTGTAACCTACCTCTAGTGGTGGATACTAGTCCTGTAACCTACCTCTAGTGGTAGATACTAGTCCTCTGGCGTTATATACAGAGCCTTTGGAAAACATTTAGACCCCTTGTCTTTTTCCTTATTGTTACTTCATAGCCTTATTCTGAAATGGATTAAATTGTCCCCCCCCCCATCAGTTGTCCTTCTGGAAGGTTCTCTCATCTAGAGATCTGTCACTCTGACCATCGGGTTCTTGGTCACCTCCCTGATCAAGGCCCATCTCCCCCAATTGTTCAGTTTGTCCGGTTGGCAATCTCTAGGAAAAGTATTGGTTGTTCCAAACTTCTTCCATTTGATGGAGGCCACTGTGTTCTTGGGGACCTTCAGTGCTGCAGACATTTTTTGGTAGCCTTCCCCACTATCTGTGCCTCAGCACGATCCTGTCTCGGAGCTCTAAGGACATATATTTCGACCTCATGGCTTGATTTTTGCCCTGACCTGTACAGTCAACTGTGGGACCTTATATAGACAGGTGTGTGGCTTTCCAAATCATTTCCAATCAATTGAATTTACCACAGGTAGACTCTAATCAAGTTGTAGAAACATCTCAAGGATTATAAATGGAAACAGGATGCACCTGAGCTCAATTTCGATTCTCATAGCCTCTCTCTGACGCCTCCCTCTCAACTCTCTGACGCCTCCCTCTCAACTCTCTGACGCGTCGCTCTCAACGCTCAGACTCCTCCCTCTCAACTCTCTGACTCCTCCCTCTCAACGCTCAGACTCCTCCCTCTCAACTCTCTGACTCCTCCCTCTCAACGCTCCGACTCCTCCCTCTCAACTCTCTGACGCCTCCCTCTCAACTCTCTGACGCGTCCCTCTCAACTCTCTGACAACTCCCTCTGAACTCTCTGACTCCTCCCTCTCAACTCTCTGACACCTCCCTCTCAACTCTCTGACGCCTCCCTCTCAACGCTCCGACTCCTCCCTCTCAACTCTCTGACGCCTCCCTCTCAACTCTCTGACTCCTCCCTCTCAACTCTCTGACAAGTCCCTCTCAACTCTCTGACGCCTCCCTCTCAACGCTCCGACTCCTCCCTCTCAACTCTCTGACGCCTCCCTCTCATCTCTCAGACTCCTCCCTCTCAACTCTCTGACGCCTCCCTCTCAGCTCTCTGAATCCTCCCTCTCAACTCTCTGACGCGTCCCTCTCAACTCTCTGACATGTCCCTCTCAACTCTCTGACGCGTCCCTCTCAACTCTCTGACGCCTCCCTCTCAACTCTCTGACGCGTCCCTCTCAACTCTTTGACGCCTCCCTCTCAACTCTCTGACTCCTCCCTCTCAACTCTCTGACTCCTCCCTCTCAACTCTCTGACTCCTCCCTCTCAACTCTCTGACATGTCCCTCTCAACTCTCTGACTCCTCCCTCTCAACTCTCTGACATGTCCCTCTCAACTCTCTGACGCCTCCCTCTCAACTCTCTGACTCCTCCCTCTCAACTCTCTGACTCCTCCCTCTCAACTCTCTGACATGTCCCTCTCAACGCTCTGACGCATCCCTCTCAACTCTCTGACTCCTCCCTCTCAACTCTCTGACTCCTCCCTCTCAACTCTCTGACGCTCCCCTCAACTCTCTGACATGTCCCTCTCAACTCTCTGACGCCTCCCTCTCAACTCTCTGACATGTCCCTCTCAACGCTCTGACGCATCCCTCTCAACTTTCTGACTCCTCCCTCTCAACTCTCTGACGCCTTCCTCTCAACTCTCTGACGCATCCCTCTCAACGCTCAGACGCCTCCCTCTCAACTCTCTGACGCCTCCCTCTCAACTCTCTGACATGTCCCTCTCAACTCTCTGACGCCTCCCTGTCAACTCTCTGACGCGTCCCTCTCAACTCTCTGACTCCTCCCTCTCAACTCTCTGACGCGTACCTCTCAACTCTCTGACGCGTCCCTCTCAACTCTCTGAGACCTCCCTCTCAACTCTCTGACTCCTCCCTCTCAACTCTCTGACTCCTCCCTCTCAACTCTCTGACATGTCCCTCTCAACTCTCTGACTCCTCCCTCTCAACTCTCTGACACGTCCCTCTCAACTCTCCGACTCCTCCCTCTCAACTCTCTGACTCCTCCCTCTCAACTCTCTGACGCCTCCCTCTCAACTCTCTGACGCGGCCCTCTCAACTCTTTTACGCCTCCCTCTCAACTCTTTGACTCCTCCCTCTCAACTCTCTGACTCCTCCCTCTCAACTCTCTGACTTCTCCCTCTCAACTCTCTAACATGTCCCTCTCAACTCTCTGACGCATCACTCTCAACTCTCTGACTCCTCCCTCTCAACTCTCTGACTCCTCCCTCTCAACTCTCTGACTCCTCCCTCTCAACTCTCTGACATGTCCCTCTCAACGCTCTGACGCATCCCTCTCAACTCTCTGACTCCTCCCTCTCAACTCTCTGACTCCTCCCTCTCAACTCTCTGACGCCTCCCTCTCAACTCTCTGACATGTCCCTCTCAACTCTCTGATGCCTCCCTCTCAACTCTCTGACATTTCCCTCTCAACGCTCTGACGCATCCCTCTCAACTCTCTGACTCCTCCCTCTCAACTCTCTGACGCCTCCCTCTCAACTCTCTGACATGTCCCTCTCAACTCTCTGACGCCTCCCTCTCAACTCTCTGACGCGTCCCTCTCAACTCTCTGACTCCTCCCTCTCAACTCTCTGACGCGTCCCTCTCAACTCTCTGACTCCTCCCTCTCAACTCTCTGACGCGTACCTCTCAACTCTCTGACGCGTCCCTCTCAACTCTCTGACTCCTCCTCTCAACTCTCTGACGCGTCCTCTCAACTCTCTGACGCGTCCCTCTCAACTCTCTGACACCTCCCTCTCAACTCTCTGACTCCTCCCTCTCAACTCTCTGACTCCTCCCTCTCAACTCTCTGACACGTCCCGCTCAACTCTCCGACTCCTCCCTCTCAACTCTCTGACTCCTCCTCTCAACTCTCTGACGCCTCCTCTCAACTCTCTGACGCGTCCCTCTCAACTCTTTGACGCCTCCCTCTCAACTCTCTGACTCCTCCCTCTCAACTCTCTGACTCCTCCCTCTCAACTCTCTGACGCCTCCCTCTCAACGCTCCGACTCCTCCCTCTCAACTCTCTGACGCCTCCCTCTCAACTCTCTGACTCCTCCCTCTCAACTCTCTGACAAGTCCCTCTCAACTCTCTGACGCTCCCTCTCAACGCTCCGACTCCTCCCTCTCAACTCTCTGACGCCTCCCTCTCATCTCTCAGACTCCTCCCTCTCAACTCTCTGACGCCTACCTCTCAGCTCTCTGAATCCTCCCTCTCAACTCTCTGACGCGTCCCTCTCAACTCTCTGACATGTCCCTCTCAACTCTCTGACGCGTCCCTCTCAACTCTCTGACGCCTCCCTCTCAACTCTCTGACGCGTCCCTCTCAACTCTTTGACGCCTCCCTCTCAACTCTCTGACTCCTCCCTCTCAACTCTCTGACTCCTCCCTCTCAACTCTCTGACTCCTCCCTCTCAACTCTCTGACATGTCCCTCTCAACTCTCTGACTCCTCCCTCTCAACTCTCTGACATGTCCCTCTCAACTCTCTGACGCCTCCCTCTCAACTCTCTGACTCCTCCCTCTCAACTCTCTGACTCCTCCCTCTCAACTCTCTGACATGTCCCTCTCAACGCTCTGAAGCATCCCTCTCAACTCTCTGACTCCTCCCTCTCAACTCTCTGACTCCTCCCTCTCAACTCTCTGACGCCTCCCTCTCAACTCTCTGACATGTCCCTCTCAACTCTCTGACGCCTCCCTCTCAACTCTCTGACATGTCCCTCTCAACGCTCTGACGCATCCCTCTCAACTTTCTGACTCCTCCCTCTCAACTCTCTGACATGTCCCTCTCAACTCTCTGACTCCTCCCTCTCAACTCTCTGACATGACCCTCTCAACTCTCTGACGCCTCCCTCTCAACTCTCTGACGCCTCCCTCTCAACTCTCTGACATGTCCCTCTCAACTCTCTGACGCCTCCCTCTCAACTCTCTGACATGTCCCTCTCAACTCTCTGACGCGTCCCTCTCAACTCTCTGACTCCTCCCTCTCAACTCTCTGACGCGTACCTCTCAACTCTCTGACGCGTCCCTCTCAACTCTCTGACACCTCCCTCTCAACTCTCTGACTCCTCCCTCTCAACTCTCTGACTCCTCCCTTTCAACTCTCTGACTCCTCCCTCTCAACTCTCTGACATGTCCCTCTCAACGCTCTGACGCATCCCTCTCAACTCTCTGACTCCTCCCTCTCAACTCTCTGACTCCTCCCTCTCAACTCTCTGACGCCTCCCTCTCAACTCTCTGACATGTCCCTCTCAACTCTCTGACGCCTCCCTCTCAACTCTCTGACACGTCCCTCTCAACGCTCTGACGCATCCCTCTCAACTTTCTGACTCCTCCCTCTCAACTCTCTGACGCCTTCCTCTCAACTCTCTGACGCATCCCTCTCAACGCTCAGACGCCTCCCTCTCAACTCTCTGACGCCTCCCTCTCAACTCTCTGACATGTCCCTCTCAACTCTCTGACGCCTCCCTGTCAACTCTCTGACGCGTCCCTCTCAACTCTCTGACTCCTCCCTCTCAACTCTCTGACGCGTACCTCTCAACTCTCTGACGCGTCCCTCTCAACTCTCTGAGACCTCCCTCTCAACTCTCTGACTCCTCCCTCTCAACTCTCTGACTCCTCCCTCTCAACTCTCTGACATGTCCCTCTCAACTCTCTGACTCCTCCCTCTCAACTCTCTGACACGTCCCTCTCAACTCTCCGACTCCTCCCTCTCAACTCTCTGACTCCTCCCTCTCAACTCTCTGACGCCTCCCTCTCAACTCTCTGACGCGGCCCTCTCAACTCTTTTACGCCTCCCTCTCAACTCTTTGACTCCTCCCTCTCAACTCTCTGACTCCTCCCTCTCAACTCTCTGACTTCTCCCTCTCAACTCTCTAACATGTCCCTCTCAACTCTCTGACGCATCACTCTCAACTCTCTGACTCCTCCCTCTCAACTCTCTGACTCCTCCCTCTCAACTCTCTGACTCCTCCCTCTCAACTCTCTGACATGTCCCTCTCAACGCTCTGACGCATCCCTCTCAACTCTCTGACTCCTCCCTCTCAACTCTCTGACATGTCCCTCTCAACTCTCTGATGCCTCCCTCTCAACTCTCTGACATTTCCCTCTCAACGCTCTGACGCATCCCTCTCAACTCTCTGACTCCTCCCTCTCAACTCTCTGACGCCTCCCTCTCAACTCTCTGACATGTCCCTCTCAACTCTCTGACGCCTCCCTCTCAACTCTCTGACGCGTCCCTCTCAACTCTCTGACTCCTCCCTCTCAACTCTCTGACGCGTCCCTCTCAACTCTCTGACTCCTCCCTCTCAACTCTCTGACGCGTACCTCTCAACTCTCTGACGCGTCCCTCTCAACTCTCTGACTCCTCCCTCTCAACTCTCTGACGCCTCCCTCTCAACTCTCTGATGCGTCCCTCTCAACTCTTTGACGCCTCCCTCTCAACTCTCTGACTCCTCCCTCTCAACTCTCTGACTCCTCCCTCTCAACTCTCTGACATGTCCCTCTCAACTCTCTGACGCATCACTCTCAACTCTCTGACTCCTCCCTCTCAACTCTCTGACATGTCCCTCTCAACTCTCTGACTCCTCCCTCTCAACTCTCTGACGCCTCCCTCTCAACTCTCTGACATGTCCCTCTCAACTCTCTGACGCCTCCCTCTCAACTCTCTGACATGTCCCTCTCAACTCTCTGACGCCTCCCTCTCAACTCTCTGACTCCTCCCTCTCAACTCTCTGACGCGTACCTCTCAACTCTCTCACATGTCCCTCTCAACTCTCTGACGCCTCCCTCTCAACTCTCTGACATGACCCTCTCAACTCTCTGACGCCTCCCTCTCAACTCTCTGACTCCTCCCTCTCAACTCTCTGACGCCTCCCTCTCAACTCTCTGACATGTCCCTCTCAACTCTCTGACGCCTCCCTCTCAACTCTCTGACATGTCCCTCTCAACTCTCTGACTCCTCCCTCTCAACTCTCTGACTCCTCCCTCTCAACTCTCTGACACGTCCCGCTCAACTCTCCGACTCCTCCCTCTCAACTCTCTGACTCCTCCCTCTCAACTCTCTGACGCCTCCCTCTCAACTCTCTGACGCGTCCCTCTCAACTCTTTGACGCCTCCCTCTCAACTCTCTGACTCCTCCCTCTCAACTCTCTGACTCCTCCCTCTCAACTCTCTGACTCCTCCCTCTCAACTCTCTGACATGTCCCTCTCAACTCTCTGACGCATCACTCTCAACTCTCTGACTCCTTCCTCTCAACTCTCTGACATGTCCCTCTCAACTCTCTGACTCCTCCCTCTCAACTCTCTGACTCCTCCCTCTCAACTCTCTGACGCGTCCCTCTCAACTCTCTGACTCCTCCCTCTCAACTCTCTGACGCGTACCTCTCAACTCTCTGACGCGTCCCTCTCAACTCTCTGACACCTCCCTCTCAACTCTCTGACTCCTCCCTCTCAACTCTCTGACTCCTCCCTCTCAACTCTCTGACACGTCCCTCTCAACTCTCCGACTCCTCCCTCTCAACTCTCTGACTCCTCCCTCTCAACTCTCTGACGCCTCCCTCTCAACTCTCTGACGCGTCCCTCTCAACTCTTTTACGCCTCCCTCTCAACTCTCTGACTCCTCCCTCTCAACTCTCTGACTCCTCCCTCTCAACTCTCTGACCCCTCCCTCTCAACTCTCTGACATGTCCCTCTCAACTCTCTGACGCATCACTCTCAACTCTCTGACTCCTCCCTCTCAACTCTCTGACATGTCCCTCTCAACTCTCTGACTCCTCCCTCTCAACTCTCTGACGCCTCCCTCTCAACTCTCTGACATGTCCCTCTCAACTCTCTGACGCCTCCCTCTCAACTCTCTGACTCCTCCCTCTCAACTCTCTGACTCCTCCCTCTCAACTATCTGACATGTCCCTCTCAACGCTCTGACGCATCCCTCTCAACTCTCTGACTCCTCCCTCTCAACTCTCTGACTCCTCCCTCTCAACTCTCTGACGCCTCCCTCTCAACTCTCTGACATGTCCCTCTCAACTCTCTGACGCCTCCCCCTCAACTCTCTGACATGTCCCTCTCAACGCTCTGACGCATCCCTCTCAACTCTCTGACTCCTCCCTCTCAACTCTCTGACGCCTCCCTCTCAACTCTCTGACGCATCCCTCTCAACTCTCTGACGCCTCCCTCTCAACTCTCTGACGCCTCCCTCTCAACTCTCAGACTCCTCCCTCTCAACTCTCTGACGCGTCCCTCTCAACTCTTTAACGCCTCCCTCTCAACTCTCTGACTCCTCCCTCTCAACTCTCTGACATGTCCCTCTCAACTCTCTGACGCATCCCGCTCAATGCTCCGACTCCTCCCTCTCAACTCTCTGACTCCTCCCTCTCAACTCTCTGACGCGTCCCTCTCAACTCTCTGACTCCTCCCTCTCAACTCTCTGACGCGTACCTCTCAACTCTCTGACTCCTCCCTCTCAACTCTCTGACTCCTCCCTCTCAACTCTCTGACACGTCCCTCTCAACTCTCCTACTCCTCCCTCTCAACTCTCTGACTCCTCCCTCTCAACTCTCTGACGCCTCCCTCTCAACTCTATGACGCGTCCCTCTCAACTCTTTGACGCCTCCCTCTCAACTCTCTGACTCCTCCCTCTCAACTCTCTGACTCCTCCCTCTCAACTCTCTGACTCCTCCCTCTCAACTCTCTGACATGTCCCTCTCAACTCTCTGACGCATCACTCTCAACTCTCTGACTCCTCCCTCTCAACTCTCTGACATGTCCCTCTCAACTCTCTGACGCCTCCCTCTCAACTCTCTGACTCCTCCCTCTTAATTAATATGTCATATTAATATTAATATTATTATGTCATAATTAATATGTGTTCATATTTCAATATGGAGCATTTCTAAAGGACTGCTGTCTCTTACAAAAAGGCGACTAGAGGAGAATTATGTCTTGAATGACCTGCTGTCCAACATAATATATAATTGGCTCATACCACTGTCTGTCACGTACAGTAGAAGATTGTGGGAAGCAGAAAGCTGGCCTGAGTATAATGTGGTTTAATTTATACCCTGGTCCTGATGCCTTTCCACGATCAGATCTGTGATAAACTAATCATTTGTCCTTACGGTGAGGTGTGCCCACGCATAACGCCCCACGCTCTGTTCTGTTCAGCTGTCTGCCCGCGTTATGTTCTATTCATCTCGGAGGCTGTCACTAAGGAAGACAAACACGTCTTATAGCTGTTAACTGGTGTTGGGACAGCCCGTTAATTGGTTAAACTTGTGTTGGGACAGCCCATTAATTGGTTAAACTGGTATTGGGACATCCCATTAATTGGTTAAACTGGTATTGGGACAGCCCATTCATTGGTTAAACTGGTATTGGGACATCCCATTAATTGGTTAAACTGGTGTTGGGACAGCCCATTAATTGGTTAAACTGGTGTTGGGACAGCCGATTAATTGGTTAAACTGGTGTTGGGACAGCCCATTAATTGTTGATGTTCAGTTAGACTGGTTGTTCATTCTGACAACGTTGAGTGACTGAGGGTGTGGTCACTGAAGGCAGATGTAGTGAAGAAATTAATATTATGTAGTATAGGATTCTACCATGGAGGTATTAATATGTAGTATAGGATTCTACCATGGAGGTACAGTATTAATATGTAGTATAGGATTCTACCATGGAGGTACAGTATTAATATGTAGTATAGGATTCTACCATGGAGGTATTAATATGTAGTATAGGATTCCACCATGGAGGTATTAATATGTAGTATAGGATTCCACCATGGAGGTATTAATATGTAGTATAGGATTCCACCATGGAGGTACAGTATTAATATGTAGTATAGGATTCTACCATGGAGGTATTAATATGTAGTATAGGATTCCACCATGGAGGTATTAATATGTAGTATAGGATTCCACCATGGAGGTATTAATATGTAGTATAGGATTCCACCATGGAGGTATTAATATGTAGTATAGGATTCCACCATGGAGGTACAGTATTAATACGTAGTATAGGATTCCACCATGGAGGTATTAATATGTAGTATAGGATTCCACCATGGAGGTACAGTATTAATATGTAGCATAGGATTCCACCATGGAGGTACAGTATTAATATGTAGTATAGGATTCCACCATGGAGGTACAGTATTAATATGTAGTATAGGATTCCACCATGGAGGTACAGTAATAATACGTAGTATAGGATTCCACCATGGAGGTATTAATATGTAGTATAGGATTCCACCATGGAGGTACAGTATTAATATGTAGTATAGGATTCTACCATGGAGGTATTAATATGTAGTATAGGATTCTACCATGGAGGTATTAATATGTAGTATAGGATTCCACCATGGAGGTATTAATATGTAGTATAGGATTCTACCATGGAGGTATTAATATGTAGTATAGGATTCCACCATGGAGGTATTAATATGTAGTATAGGATTCTACCATGGAGGTATTAATATGTAGTATAGGATTCTACCATGGAGGTACAGTATTAATATGTAGTATAGGATTCCACCATGGAGGTATTAATATGTAGTATAGGATTCTACCATGGAGGTACAGTATTAATATGTAGTATAGGATTCCATCATGGAGGTATTAATACGTAGTATAGGATTCTACCATGGAGGTATTAATATGTAGTATAGGATTCCACCATGGAGGTATTAATATGTAGTATAGGATTCCACCATGGAGGTACAGTATTAATATGTAGTATAGGATTCCATCATGGAGGTATTAATATGTAGTATAGGATTCCATCATGGAGGTATTAATATGTAGTATAGGATTCCATCATGCAGGTATTTTCTTTTATTCTGTAGGACGTCTGGGTAATGTAGATTTTATTCAGTAGGTCGTCTGGGTAATGTAGATTTTATTCAGTAGGACGTCTGGGTAATGTAGCGTTTTTTTTCAGTAGGACGTCTGGGTAATGTAGCTTTTATTCAGTATGACGTTTGAGTAATGTAGTTTTCATTCAGTAGGACGTCTGGGTAATGTAGTTTTTATTCAGTAGGACGTCTGGGTCATGTAGTTTTATCCAGTAAGGCATCTGGGTAATGCATCGTTTTTATTCAGTAGGTCGTCTGGGTAATGTCGCTTTTATTCAGTAGCACGTATGGGTAATGTAGCTTTTATTCAGTAGGACGTCTGGGTAATTTAGCTTTTATTCAGTAGCACGTATGGGTAATGTAGCTTTTATTCAGTAGCACGTCTGGGTAATGTAGCTTTTATTCAGTAGGACGTCTGGGTAATGTAGCTTTTATTCAGTAGGACGTCTTGGTAATGTAGATTTTATTCACTATGACATCTGGGTAATGTAGCTTTTATTCAGTAGCACGTCTGGGTAATGTAGCTTTTATTCAGTAGGACGTCTTGGTAATGTAGCTTTTATTCAGTAGGACGTCTGGGTAATGTAGATTTTATTCAGTATGACATCTGGGTAATGTAGCTTTTATTCAGCAGGTCGTCTGGGTAACGTATTGTTTTTATTCAGTAGGACGTCTGGGTAATGTAGCTTTTATTCAGCAGGTCGTCTGGGTAATGTAGTTGTATCCAGCAGGACGTCTGGGTAACGTATTGTTTTTATTCAGTAGGACGTCTGGGTAATCTAGAGTTTTTATTCAGTAGGACGTCTGGGTAATGTAGGGTTTTTATTCAGTTGGACGTCTGGGTAATGTAGCTTTTATTCAGTAGGACATCTGGGTAATGTAGTTTTTATTCAGTAGGACGTCTGGGTAATGTAGCTTTTATTCAGTAGGACATCTGGGTAATGTAGTTTTTATTCAGATGGACGTCTGGGTAATGTAGAGTTGTTGTTCAGCAGGACGTCTGGGTAATGTATAGTTTTTATTCAGTAGGACATCTGGGTAATGTAGCTTTTATTCAGTAGGCCTTCTGTGTAATGTAGATTATATTCAGTAGGATGTCTTGGTAATGTAGTTTTTATTCAGTTGGATGTCTGGGTAATGTAGTTGTATCCAGCAGGACGTCTGGGTAATGTAGTTTTTATTCAGTAGGACGTCTGGGTAATGTAGAGTTTTTATTCAGTAGAACGTCTGGGTAATGTAGAGTTGTTGTTCATTAGTACGTCTGGGTGATGTAGGGTTTTTATTCAGTTGGACGTCTGGGTAATGTATTTTTATTCAGATGGACGCCTGGGTAATGTAGTTTTTATTCAGATGGACGTCTGGGTAAAGTATAGTTTTTATTCAGATGGACGTCTGGGTAATGTATAGTTTTTATTCAGATAGACGTCTGGGTAATGTAGTTTTTATTCAGTAGGCCTTCTGTGGAATGTAGATTTTATTCAGTAGGACGTCTGGGTAAAATAGCTTTTACTCATTAGGTGTCTGGGTAATGTATTTTATCCAGTAGGACGTCTGGGTAATGTAGTTTATATCCAGTATGATGTCTGGGTAATGTAGGTTTTTATCCAGTATGATGTCTGGGTATTGTAGGGTTTTTATCCAGTATGATGTCTGGGTAATGTAGAGTTTTTATCCAGTAGGATGTCTGGGTAATGTAGTTTTTATCCAGTATGATGTCTGGGTAATGTAGAGTTTTTATCCAGTATGATGTCTGGGTAATGTAGGGTTTTTATTCAGTATGATGTCTGGGTAATGTAGTTTTTATCCAGTATGATGTCTGGGTAATGTAGGGTTTTTAGTATGAAGTCTGGGTAATGTAGGGTTTTTATCAGTATGATGTCTGGGTAATGTTGGGTAAAAACCCTACATTATAGACATTCCCAGACATCATATGGATAAAACCCTACATTACCAGACATCATACTGGATAAAAATAATTTTAGACATCATACTGAATAAAAACCTCTACCATGGACTGGATAAAAATATGTAGACATATAGGATTCTACCAGACATCATACTGGATAAAGTATTAATATGACATCATACTGGATAAAAACCATCATGGACATCATACTGGATAAAACCCTACATTACACAGTAGTTTTTATCCAGTATGATGTCTGGGTAATGTAGGGTTTTTATCCAGTATGATGTCTGGGTAATGTCTGGGTAATGTAGGGTTTTTATCCAGTATGAAGTCTGGGTAATGTAGGGTTTTTATCCAGTATGATGTCTGGGTAATGTAGGGTTTTTATCCAGTATGATGTCTGGGTAATGTCTGGGTAATGTAGGGTTTTATTCAGTATGATGTCTGGGTAATGTAGTTTTTATCCAGTAGGATGTCTGGGTAATGTAGGGTTTTTATCCAGTATGATGTCTGGGTAATGTAGGGTTTTTATCCAGTATGATGTCTGTGTAATGTTTTTTATCCAGTATGATGTCTGGGTAATGTAGGTTTTATCCAGTATGATGTCTGGATAATGTAGGGTTTTATCCAGTATGATGTCTGTTTAATGTAGGGTTTTTATCCAGTATGATGTCTGGGTAATGTAGGGTTTTTATCCAGTATGATGTCTAGGTAATGTAGGGTTTTTATCCAGTATGATGTCTGGGTAATGTAGGGTTTTTATCCAGTATGATGTCTGGGTAATGTAGGGTTTTTATCCAGTATGATGTCTAGGTAATGTAGGGTTTTTATCCAGTATGATGTCTGGGTAATGTAGGGTTTTTATCCAGTATGATGTCTGGGTAATGTCGCTTTTATTCAGTAGCACGTATGGGTAATGTAGCTTTTATTCAGTAGGACGTCTGGGTAATTTAGCTTTTATTCAGTAGCACGTATGGGTAATGTAGCTTTTATTCAGTAGCACGTCTGGGTAATGTAGCTTTTATTCAGTAGGACGTCTGGGTAATGTAGCTTTTATTCAGTAGGACGTCTTGGTAATGTAGATTTTATTCACTATGACATCTGGGTAATGTAGCTTTTATTCAGTAGCACGTCTGGGTAATGTAGCTTTTATTCAGTAGGACGTCTTGGTAATGTAGCTTTTATTCAGTAGGACGTCTGGGTAATGTAGATTTTATTCAGTATGACATCTGGGTAATGTAGCTTTTATTCAGCAGGTCGTCTGGGTAACGTATTGTTTTTATTCAGTAGGACGTCTGGGTAATGTAGCTTTTATTCAGCAGGTCGTCTGGGTAATGTAGTTGTATCCAGCAGGACGTCTGGGTAACGTATTGTTTTTATTCAGTAGGACGTCTGGGTAATCTAGAGTTTTTATTCAGTAGGACGTCTGGGTAATGTAGGGTTTTTATTCAGTTGGACGTCTGGGTAATGTAGCTTTTATTCAGTAGGACATCTGGGTAATGTAGTTTTTATTCAGTAGGACGTCTGGGTAATGTAGCTTTTATTCAGTAGGACATCTGGGTAATGTAGTTTTTATTCAGATGGACGTCTGGGTAATGTAGAGTTGTTGTTCAGCAGGACGTCTGGGTAATGTATAGTTTTTATTCAGTAGGACATCTGGGTAATGTAGCTTTTATTCAGTAGGCCTTCTGTGTAATGTAGATTATATTCAGTAGGATGTCTTGGTAATGTAGTTTTTATTCAGTTGGATGTCTGGGTAATGTAGTTGTATCCAGCAGGACGTCTGGGTAATGTAGTTTTTATTCAGTAGGACGTCTGGGTAATGTAGAGTTTTTATTCAGTAGAACGTCTGGGTAATGTAGAGTTGTTGTTCATTAGTACGTCTGGGTGATGTAGGGTTTTTATTCAGTTGGACGTCTGGGTAATGTATTTTTTATTCAGATGGACGTCTGGGTAATGTAGTTTTTATTCAGATGGACGTCTGGGTAAAGTATAGTTTTTATTCAGATGGACGTCTGGGTAATGTATAGTTTTTATTCAGATAGACGTCTGGGTAATGTAGTTTTTATTCAGTAGGCCTTCTGTGGAATGTAGATTTTATTCAGTAGGACGTCTGGGTAAAATAGCTTTTACTCATTAGGGTGTCTGGGTAATGTAGTTTTATCCAGTAGGACGTCTGGGTAATGTAGTTTATATCCAGTATGATGTCTGGGTAATGTAGGTTTTTATCCAGTATGATGTCTGGGTATTGTAGGGTTTTTATCCAGTATGATGTCTGGGTAATGTAGAGTTTTTATCCAGTAGGATGTCTGGGTAATGTAGTTTTTATCCAGTATGATGTCTGGGTAATGTAGAGTTTTTATCCAGTATGATGTCTGGGTAATGTAGGGTTTTTATTCAGTATGATGTCTGGGTAATGTAGTTTTTATCCAGTATGATGTCTGGGTAATGTAGGGTTTTTATCCAGTATGAAGTCTGGGTAATGTAGGGTTTTTATCCAGTATGATGTCTGGGTAATGTCTGGGTAAAAACCCTACATTACCCAGACATTACCCAGACATCATACTGGATAAAAACCCTACATTACCCAGACATCATACTGGATAAAAATTACATTACCCAGACATCATACTGAATAAAAACCCTACATTACACAGACATCATACTGGATAAAAACTACATTACCCAGACATCATACTGGATAAAAACCCTACATTACACAGACATCATACTGGATAAAAACTCTACATTACCCAGACATCATACTGGATAAAAACCCTACATTACCCAGACATCATACTGGATAAAAACCCTACATTACACAGTAGTTTTTATCCAGTATGATGTCTGGGTAATGTAGGGTTTTTATCCAGTATGATGTCTGGGTAATGTCTGGGTAATGTAGGGTTTTTATCCAGTATGAAGTCTGGGTAATGTAGGGTTTTTATCCAGTATGATGTCTGGGTAATGTAGGGTTTTTATCCAGTATGATGTCTGGGTAATGTCTGGGTAATGTAGGGTTTTTATTCAGTATGATGTCTGGGTAATGTAGTTTTTATCCAGTAGGATGTCTGGGTAATGTAGGGTTTTTATCCAGTATGATGTCTGGGTAATGTAGGGTTTTTATCCAGTATGATGTCTGTGTAATGTAGGGTTTTTATCCAGTATGATGTCTGGGTAATGTAGGGTTTTTATCCAGTATGATGTCTGGATAATGTAGGGTTTTTATCCAGTATGATGTCTGTTTAATGTAGGGTTTTTATCCAGTATGATGTCTGGGTAATGTAGGGTTTTTATCCAGTATGATGTCTAGGTAATGTAGGGTTTTTATCCAGTATGATGTCTGGGTAATGTAGGGTTTTTATCCAGTATGATGTCTGGGTAATGTAGGGTTTTTATCCAGTATGATGTCTAGGTAATGTAGGGTTTTTATCCAGTATGATGTCTGGGTAATGTAGGGTTTTTATCCAGTATGATGTCTGGGTAATGTCTGGGTAATGTCTGGGTAATGTAGGGTTTTTATCCAGTATGATGTCTGGGTAATGTAGGGTTTTTATCCAGTATGATGTCTGGGTAATGTCTGGGTAATGTAGAGTTTTTATCCAGTAGGATGTCTGGGTAATGTAGGGTTTTTATCCAGTATGATGTCTGGGTAATGTAGAGTGATACAAGCCAATAAATAGTCTGTATGTGGACTACAACGCGTCGTTGTCACCACCATCATCCGTGATCATCTGTTGTATTGCAGAGATTATAACTAGAGCTGTTGATTACACAGATGGTCAGCTATAATAGACTGGTTCATATGTACGGGGCCCAGAGGGAGGATTCAGTGGGTTGCATTCCAAATAGCACCCTATTGCCTTTATAGTGCACTACTTTAGACCAGAGCCCCTTACCGCACTGTGTAGGGAATAGGGGGCCATTTGAGTCACATCCAGAGTGTTAATGTTCTGCTCAATATGGTCCTACCTTGCTGCTGCTATAGCTCACAGGATTACCATAGGATTGCTTTGCGTTATTGCTTTGTTCGGTATTGTAATTGTGTAGCTCCCTACTGGCCAGCTTCCAAATGCTGTAACCCTTACCCAAAAGACAGGCTCTCCTAAATGAAGTTATAAAAAGATCTGTGTCTGTCTGAACATCTCTGTGTCTATCTGAACATCTATGTGTCTATCTGAACATCTCTGTGTATATTTGAACATCTCTGTGTCTATCTGAACATCTCTGTGTATATCTGAACATATCTGTGTCTTCTGTGTCTATCTGAACATCTCTGTGTATATCTGAACATCTCTGTGTATATCTGAACATCTCTGTGTCTTCTGTGTATATCTGAACATCTCTGTGTATATCTGAACATCTCTGTGTATATCTGAACATCTCTGTGTCTTCTGTGTATATCTGAACATCTCTGTGTATATCTGAACATCTCTGTGTATATCTGAACATCTCTGTGTCTTCTGTGTCTGTCTGAACATCTCTGTGTCTGTCTGAACATCTCTGTGTCTGTCTGAACATCTCTGTGTATATCTGAACATCTCTGTGTCTGTCTGAACATCTCTGTGTATATCTGAACATCTCTGTGTATATCTGAACATCTCTGTGTATATCTGAACATCTCTGTGTCTATCTGAACATCTCTGTGTATATCTGAACATCTCTGTATATATCTGAACATCTCTGTGTCTGTCTGAACATCTCTGTGTATATCTGAACATCTCTGTATATATCTGAACATCTCTGTGTCTGTCTGAACATCTCTGTGTCTTCTGTGTCTGTCTGAACATCTCTGTGTCTGTCTGAACATCTCTGTGTATATCTGAACATCTCTGTGTCTGTCTGAACATCTCTGTGTATATCTGAACATCTCTGTGTCTATCTGAACATCTCTGTGTATATCTGAACATCTCTGTATATATCTGAACATCTCTGTGTATATCTGAACATCTCTGTGTCTATCTGAACATCTCTGTGTCTGTCTGAACATCGCTGTGTCTGTCTGAACATCTCTGTGTATATCTGAACATATCTGTGTCTCTCTGAACATCTGTTTCTGTCTACTCATTCTGTGATCCATATAGATACTCTCTGTGTATATCTGAACATCTGTGTCTGTCTACTCATTCGGTGATCCATATAGATACTCTCTGTGTGTCTCCCCCCCCCCCCCCCAGGCATCCAGCTAGTCAATCAGGAGAAGAAGCCACAGCATAAGGTTTCCATCTCTAAACGGGCACGGGGCCACTGGCAGCTCCTCTACACCCTGGTCAACAACCCCTCGCTGGTGGGCTCCAGGAAGCACTTCCAGCGTCAGAGCAACGAGAGCTTCTTCAACGGAACACTCAACTGGGCTGCAAAAGAGGGGATCAAGAAGGAGGCAGGAAACATGGAGGCAGGGAAGGAAACGGAGGCAGTGACTAACTGAGACTGAACGTGTCCCCCAGGCTTGTGGTCAACTCCATTCCAATTCAGGAAGCAAACTGAAATTTAAAGCTGCATTATGTAACTATTTGGGTGACCTGACCAAATTTCACATAGAATTGTGAGTCATAGATCTGTCATTCGCATTGAAAGCCCGTCTAAGAAGCGATAGCTCAGTTCTGTGTGCTATTTCTATGCTTCCCGTTCTTAAGTTTTGGTTTTGTACACCAGCCTCAAACAAGATTTTTGCTTCTTAAAGATATTTCACAGTGGTTTAGATGGTTTAGATTTATTATGATCCCCATTAGCCGACGCAGATGGAGACAGCTAGTCTAACTGGGGTCTGATACCATGGAGACAGCTAGTCTAACTGGGGTCTGATACCATGGAGACAGCTAGTCTAACTGGGGTCTGATACCATGGAGACAGCTAGTCTAACTGGGGTCTGATACCATGGAGACAGCTAGTCTAACTGGGGTCTGACACCATCGAGACAGCTAGTCTAACTGGGGTCTGATACCATGGAGACAGCTAGTCTAACTGGGGTCTGATACCATGGAGACAGCTAGTCTAACTGGGGTCTGATACCATGGAGACAGCTAGTCTAACTGGGGTCTGATACCATGGAGACAGCTAGTCTAACTGGGGTCTGATACCATGGAGACAGCTAGTATAACTGGGGTCTGATACCATGGAGACAGCTAGTCTAACTGGGGTCTGATACCATGGAGACAGCTAGTCTAACTGGGGTCTGATACCATGGAGACAGCTAGTCTAACTGGGGTCTGATACCATGGAGACAGCTAGTCTAACTGGGGTCTGACACCATGGAGACAGCTAGTCTAACTGGGGTCTGATACCATGGAGACAGCTAGTCTTACTGGGGTCTGATACCATGGAGACAGCTAGTCTAACTGGGGTCTGATACCATGGAGACAGCTAGTCTAACTGGGGTCTGATACCATGGAGACAGCTAGTCTAACTGGGATCTGACACCATCGAGACAGCTAGTCTTACTGGGGTCTGACACAATCGAGACAGCTAGTCTAACTGGGGTCTGATACCATGGAGACAGCTAGTCTAACTGGGGTCTGACACCATCGAGACAGCTAGTCTTACTGGGGTCTGACACCATCGAGACAGCTAGTCTAACTGGGGTCTGATACCATGGAGACAGCTAGTCTAACTGGGGTCTGACACCATGGAGACAGCTAGTCTAACTGGGGTCTGATACCATGGAGACAGCTAGTCTAACTGGGGTCTGATACCATGGAGACAGCTAGTCTAACTGGGGTCTGATACCATGGAGACAGCTAGTCTAACTGGAGTCTGACACCATGGAGACAGCTAGTCTAACTGGGGTCTGATACCATGGAGACAGCTAGTCTAACTGGGGTCTGATACCATGGAGACAGCTAGTATAACTGGGGTCTGATACCATGGAGACAGCTAGTCTAACTGGGGTCTGATACCATGGAGACAGCTAGTCTAACTGGGGTCTGATACCATGGAGACAGCTAGTCTAACTGGGGTCTGATACCATGGAGACAGCTAGTCTAACTGGGGTCTGACACCATGGAGACAGCTAGTCTAACTGGGGTCTGATACCATGGAGACAGCTAGTCTTACTGGGGTCTGATACCATGGAGACAGCTAGTCTAACTGGGGTCTGATACCATGGAGACAGCTAGTCTAACTGGGGTCTGATACCATGGAGACAGCTAGTCTAACTGGGATCTGACACCATCGAGACAGCTAGTCTTACTGGGGTCTGACACAATCGAGACAGCTAGTCTAACTGGGGTCTGATACCATGGAGACAGCTAGTCTAACTGGGGTCTGACACCATCGAGACAGCTAGTCTTACTGGGGTCTGACACCATCGAGACAGCTAGTCTAACTGGGGTCTGATACCATGGAGACAGCTAGTCTAACTGGGGTCTGATACCATGGAGACAGCTAGTCTAACTGGGGTCTGATACCATGGAGACAGCTAGTCTTACTGGGGTCTGATACCATGGAGACAGCTAGTCTAACTGGGGTCTGATACCATGGAGACAGCTAGTCTAACTGGGGTCTGATACCATGGAGACAGCTAGTCTAACTGGGATCTGACACCATCGAGACAGCTAGTCTTACTGGGGTCTGACACAATCGAGACAGCTAGTCTAACTGGGGTCTGATACCATGGAGACAGCTAGTCTAACTGGGGTCTGACACCATCGAGACAGCTAGTCTTACTGGGGTCTGACACCATCGAGACAGCTAGTCTAACTGGGGTCTGATACCATGGAGACAGCTAGTCTAACTGGGGTCTGATACCATGGAGACAGCTAGTCTAACTGGGGTCTGATACCATGGAGACAGCTAGTCTAACTGGGGTCTGATACCATGGAGACAGCTAGTCTTACTGGGGTCTGATACCATGTTTTGTCCCTTTTAGTAACAAGGAAATGGCAGAGCTCATACTGCATCTTTTAGAATACAAATTTCCTTATTGCTTTTCAATGAGGGAAAATTGGAATTGGACTTTCATTTGACTGAATTGGAATGGCCTTTGTTGGTGTATGGATGGCTCTTGGGCAGATTATAACTGTAGTATTATATGTCTATGCATTGATCTGACTGCTTGTCCCTTTTTTTCATGCAAGTTTCCCATTGACTCCCATTGAATCAATCAATCAATGATTTCTGATTATTATTTTTTTTTGAAAATGGAAGGATTAGATCTAAATGTCGTAGACCTTTCTAGCTCAAATGCCTCAGGAAGTCTGTCTTCTGAGTGGCTACCTGTCTAAATGGCACCTTATAGTTCCTATATAGTGCACTACTTATCAGCCCTGGTCCGAGGTAGTGCTACACCGTCGGATCGACCTGGAATGGATGTGTGTTTTGTTGTCTGTCTCTTTGTTTGCATGGCTCTGATGGCTCTACGGAATCTCTAGTCTAGCAGGAAAGGTCGTGTGGCACTGAACTCCTGTCTGACCATAGCCTGGAAGCCTAACTGATACACTCCATTTCACCACTGGAAACAGAACATGTCATCTTGGAATCCAGGCTAGTTTGACCATGTATACAGTGGTTAGAATGTAACTATTTATTAATATACAGACTGCTCTGTAATGGAAGGTTATAAAGAAACTGTTCATTAATTAACACTGACTGGTGTAAATATCTATTGTACCCTGGAAGCCAAACTGAATTGTTCCAAAACGGTACAATTCTGTTCTGATTCCAGGCTAATAAATAATATCTATGTTGAAAATGTATGAAATGGCGATTAAAACGTGGACAGATGAAACTGTTTGCTTGAACTCTTTGCTGTAGGTCACCTTGTACCTCTTATAAAATAACTCTACTATAATTCCGCTGATAATGTTTTGGGATCGTTATTTTTGGGATCGTTATTTTTCTCAATTTATAGTTGTGAAAATGTTGCTGTTCAGGATCGTCTACTTATTCTCGCTGTGTGTTGCAGCCATATTGCATTTCAAAAGTGACAGTGACTCAAGTAGCTTTTGAATGAAATCAAATTAATTTATGTATGATTAACATGACATTAAAACGAAAGATGACGAAAGATTTCCGTGTGGATTTAATGTGTCGAGTAAAACATCATTATTTCGTTTCGTTAGGAAACACATATCTTTGTCATGTTGCTTTTCGGGAAACTTTCGATAGTAAATATATTTTAGTAAATTATTAGCAATATATACTGATGTTTTCAAAGATTATTTTCCCCCGTATGGTGATGTTTATGTGAACAATTACGCACCTGTTCGTAGCCTATCTTTATAACATTTCAACATAGGCTATTTAACGAATCAATCATGCGGAATGAATGTGATTGTATGTAATCGGGAAAGAAAACATTACTGATATAAATTCACAGAGAATAGCAATACGAATACTTGGTGTGGTTGTGTAAGCTTCATAGCCTACCATAAGAAGAACGGGAAGTGTGGCGCTCCGCCGTTATTCTGCGGCCAGTCCATTCGGCAATGAGAAGTGACTTTGGTCAAAACGCAGCGCTATATTATGTTGATTCACAACAAGGTAGGTATATCATTCTGTCCATAAATAAAGGCTATATTCAAAAGTCTATTTGTGTCCAATCACTTTCTTTTTCTTTACAATTGAAGAGAAAATAAAGCAGTCCAGTATCGTACAATTTTGAACCGTTTGCTAAGCTTATCCAACAAATACATTTGTTCTCGCCATAACGCTGTAATTATCAGTAAGAAATATAACAATCATAGACAATGTTTCCGGACGTTCCTATAATTCTAAACCAGCTTTAGGTGGATAGACCGCTAACAGGCGGTCACTACAATTCACAGCCAACGCCCAATCCCTATATAAACATCATTTTATTGTTTCATTCACAACAGTGTATAGTCATACAAGTACCAAACCTTACCCCGTCGAGTTAAAATGAAGTTGAAAACAGTTTTCTGACTCAATGACAGTAAATAGGAGAATTTTAAAAGTTGTTTTGGGATATTTTATTAATTTCACGTACATAAAATCATATCAAAAATCTTGAAAGGTCGGGGGATATTTGTACAACAACGTCCGAACAGTATAGCTCACCAAAAAACTCACTATGCATAAAACGACAGGACACTCACAGCAACGAGACGCTCCTTGACGCCTCAGTTAATGATACTGTAGACGGGATCATTTAGCTATACTTTAAGAACAAAAGAGAATCGTTCAATTGTACTGGGTTTTTTACATCACATGTCGACATTGAGAATATCTAAAGTCCTATAGTCTACGCTAATTAAAACCACACATGAAGAAAATACGTCGTCTGTGTGACATGCCGTGGATGGACACGTATAGAATCGTTGAAAAAAGACAGACGGATAACAAGCACCCGTTGTTGTTTTTTTTAAAGTCACACTTAACTCGAAGAGCCCCACATTACATTAAACAACATCAGTCGATAGTGACCTGGGTTTGAGCCCAGACACAGCACATGCCTTGACAACATAAAGGGATTTTTCTCCCCCTTTTTCATAATCTCACAGAACAATTAAAAAAACGGTCTGTGTACGCAACGAGGCGGACGCGTTGAGACGCGCGCCTGTACTGTACAGCACCGCAACCTTCCGAAACTGATGCTCACGTAAAGCGCACAACTTTTTCTACGCCCTGCATGAAGGGGACATCTCAATGACTTATGCTTTTTAGCAGTTAGTAGAGGTCTGTTTTAACTGTATAGAAAACTGTGCTTGCAGTATTGTTACTGTAAGAGGAATGATGTAAGTTTTATATATACAATACCATTCTTTTTACTGCACATTTCCTTTTGACAGTCTCTTATTTGGGTTATAACTGATCGCTTACTTTCTGAGGTAAAATGAGCTATCCACCTTCATCGGGGCTATCATATTTACGTGAAATAATGATAGGTGAGTTACTTGGTTTAAAATGTAGTTGATAGTAACTATTTTACCCCCCCCCCCCCACCCCTCCCTTCCCTCCCTCCCCCAGTAGCATCACACAGCTCTGCTTCAGCGACTCGGCTCTTTGTAATTACCGTTTCCATCTTCAGAGATATTCACCGCCTCCGCCCCCAACGGTAATCTATCGCTGTACTCAGAGCCCACCTCGAATTTAGACGTAGAACCTGGGATGGACTCGGTAACCATGCTCCCCTCCACCTCCTCCCCGTCGGCGTCCTCTCCGTCCTCTCCCTCTCCGTCTTCCATTTCACTCGGGTTAAAATTCTTTTCCAACTCCACAAACGACGCCCGGGGGTCGAAATCACCACCGACCATTTGTTTGTCCATTTGATCTGGGTTCTTCTGCGCCGCCTTCATGATCAGTTTATACGTCTTTCCCTGGTACTTGTATAAGAGATGACAGCAGGTTGCTCCCAGCAGAGGGACTGTAGCCAGCGCCAACAGGAAGGTACTAACCACCACTATGATTAACAGAGAAGGAATCTTCTTCCTGGTTGTGAAGACAACCTGGACCTGACAGTCCTGCCCTCCGTAGGTCAGACACAGGGTGTAGTTAGTGCCTGGCTGTAGGCCCTGAAACTTATAGGTGTTGATCCCTTCCTCTATCCGGGACCACTGCACCACAGAGTGTCCGTTACCAGTGTTAAAACACAGATAGAGCATGTCCAGAGGGGTTTTGGTTGAGGCTTGATAGAGGCTGAAAGGCTCCTTGTCGACGGTCTCTAGGTTCTCATTGTGGCTGAGGTGAAGGTTGTTCTTACTGTTGGGGAGCTGGAGAGGATTCAGCTGCACTTTGGCTTCGGTCTCTGACACTTCCAACGCGATGACGCCAAAATCAAAGGTGTACTGCTTCAGCTGGTCCAGACTGAGGTTGAATGCGTGATTGGAGATGTACTGAGTGCCATCGCTGATACCACATTTACTAGTAAACGGAAGCTCCTCTGAGCCCTCGCCAGCCTGCACTGAGCCATCAGCGTGTTTAACAGATGACCCAGTTGGAAGGTTCTTGGTCTTCTCGGAGTCGGACTTGGGCCAGTTGATGATGTTGTTGGTCATCTTAGGCCCCGGCTTGTTTCCACCAGACGGACGGGGGATCTTATCTGCCGTGGTGTCCAGCATGGAGTTACTGGCTTGTTTCTTGGTGCCCGTCACCACTACCTTCACTGTGCTGTCTGCTTTACCGAGGTCGTTGACAGCTGAGCAGCTGTAGTTACCATCCTCCTTCTTGCTGATACGGGGGATGATCAGAGTGCCGTTCTGGAAGACCAGGAACCGGCCGTTGGTAGTTTTATCGTTGATCGGTGAGTCGCTTTTCTCGCTGACCTCAGAGGGCAAACTGAATGTGAACTTCTGGTTCCCTGCCTTCACTACCTCCCAGCTGACCTCTGGTTTGGGGTTGCCCTTGGTATCACAATTGAGGATCACCATAAACCCTTCGTATAGCTCAGTGTTTTCCAGGTTGGGCTGATAGGTGATGGACACCGTCGGGGCCTTGCATTCCAGCTTGGGCATCTTGGTCACCAGGGCCCCTTTCAGATGTTCAGGGGCCTCGCAGATGATAGAGTCCTGCTCCGGGACAGAGATCTTAGACTCCGTGATCCAGTCTCTGAGCCACTCCAGACTGCAGGAGCAGGTGAAGGGGTTGTTGTAGATCTGAAGGTGAGACATGGAGCTCAGAGAGCTGAAGGTCCCCTGAACTATAGTAGTGAACCTGTTGTTGTTGATCCTCAGGGACCTCAGGTCTTTGAGAGTGGAGAAGGAATCTTTAGGGAGGTTGATCATCTCGTTGTTGTTCATTTTGAGCAGCTGAAGGACAGTGAGGTTGACCAGGTCCTCCCAGGGGAAGTTGATGATCTTATTGTAGCTGAGGTCCAGGTTGCGCAGCTGAATCAGCGGGGCCAGAGTGTCCCTCTCCATGGTCACAATCTCATTGTGGGCCAGCCATAGGGAGGTCACCTGAAGAACAAGACTTTATTCATTCAAATCTGTCTTTCACTACAGCAGTAATATAATATATGATATTTATCTGACACTTTTAACAATGGGTGGCCCCAGCGAGAATCAAACCCACGGTCCTTGGCATTGCATGCACCATGCTCTACCAACTGAGCCACACAGGTCCACATTCACGCACAAACACACCTGGGTGACGTTAATAAAGCTCTTGGCCTTCAGGAGTTTGATCTTGTTGGCGGAGAGAGAGAGGGTGGTGACGTTGAAGGGGAGGCCTACGGGAACTAACAGCAGGTCTTTGTAGGCACAGTCAGCGAACTGGTGGGAGTATTTATCCAGACAGCTACAGGGCTCTGGGCAACACTGAGCCAGAACCAACACAACAGTCCACACCGCCAGGAGACTGACCAGCCGCCATGACGCCATTTTCACCAACTGGGAAGAAGACAAAGGATGTTAATAATTAAATGTATTTATTCATTAGCACACAGATTATCTTCAGGAAATGTACCTCTATCATAGACAATGATTTGTTCTGCTTATCTATAACAGATCTAGAAAGGTAGCCATAATGTTCAACACAGAATGAATCCTTAGCATAATGCCCTGATACATCCTGTTGCATCACAGCACTAGAGTACAGCCATATTATATCTCTGGGAATATGGGACACAGGATTCTGCAGCCTGCAGATAAATTACAAATACAGTCAACAACAACAAAAAACATCTATGGAACGAGTTTACAATAATAAATACAACGTTGATTAATGTGATTGATTCAATAGATTTAACCCTTTCATTTTTACAATAAAGGTTTAGGGCGACCAAATTCCCGAACTCAGATAAATTCGTATAAGGTACAATTTCACGTCTTCAAACTTGACTATGAGAAAGTGGTTTTGTTTGATTTTTTTTTACGTCACGTAACAGTGCCAACGAGCGAGGCCAGCTAACGTTGCAAGAGAGCTTTGGCGCAAACTGCAGAGCGCACCAGAAGTGCCTAGCTGTCCTTGGTGCTGAAACGGATCTGCGACGGAGATTTGCTTGATGCCGCCTACAATACATTTTCGATGTCATTTCAACCTCTGGAGTTTTTAATCCAATTCATTATAGTTCCTTCTGAACAAAGTATCCAACAATTGTGGTAAAATATAGAAAACTGTTTTTACGTTGATGTTTTTTCCTGATGAGACTTTTTGAAACCGGAATTATAGACCTCAAATGGATGGATTGATGTTACAGGCTTACATTTGATAATGATCTATATAGTCCACACATTACAGCATAATTACAATAATATTTGCGTCATGATGTGTAATATAATTAATAATCTCCAGTTTACTTGTTTGATCCTTACCTGTCTGATATTAAATCCCAATCCGGGCAGTTTTTCCTAACAGGGTACCTTGGATTATATCCTCTTTTTTAACACAGATTAGTGGTCGAAACAACTAACATCTTCCATAGTATAATCCTTTAATGGGACTTTTCTCCACGGTGAAGGTTGGCGGTGGAGGAAACATGTTTTCTCTCTGTAGGATGATGCGGTGCGTTCCGGAGGCTGTTTCCCTCTTGCAAGTGACTGAGAGGACGAGCGGTCCACTGCGCGCTCCCGCGGTCAGTAACAGAGCCATGGGAGGGTTTGTGAACGCGCAGACAGCCTCTCCCATCCTTTCATCAGTCATGGATTAAGAGACATAAAGGCTCCGTGTTCGCCTGCCACCCCCAAAGAATATCAATAATTTAGATACTAATGTTTAATTCATTGTTATGTCAACCTAAACTTATCTCTGACCCCATTCTCGTCAGTGTTGCTTTTTTACCGTAACAGGTCTAGAGAGATGACCATACAACAGAATATGACGAGTTTTTGGTCAGAACTATAAATTGCCCATTGTTCAGATTGGGATCTAAATATACCTGAATAGCTGTATTGCCGTTGGCCTATTTGGATGAAAGCTAAACAGAATGACAGAACAGGAAGATGTGAGGTCCCTCAATAGCAGTGGAAAATATAAGCCCACAGGGATAGCATATTGTATTATTAAAACTATAACAAGCAGGCATTGGGCTAATTCATTCATTGGAAAATATTTATTTAGCAATATTTTTTTAAATGACTGAAAAAGTAAGTTGGATGGACAAAGGGACAACAGAAAACGATAGGCCTGTTGACCATCCTCACCCTGCTCCCATAATGCATCTTGCCCATCTAAGACAAAGAACATCAGTTTCCCCTCCGATAGCAAGTAACATTTCCTTGTTGGTTCTGATTTATTTCTGATTTACAAATCAAATCATCTACCTGAAAAGAGGGGTTGGATTCCGGACAACTGTTGGACACATCCTATATTTGTCTCTGTATATATTTAAGAAACATCCTATATTTTTCCTACCATGCAATCTTTTTCCGATGTTATGTGTTGTTGCAATATACATGAGCTCCGGACAACATCAGCAAACAACTGAAGAATGCTTGAAAAAGTCAATACTGCCGTGACTCCCTCGAAAGACATGCCTAGACAGCTAACTTATCACCATATCCCATCTAGTGTCTATCAAGAGTACTGCACCATACAATGCCCACAGAAGAACAACGACATACTCTCCCTACTCAACACAGTAGTACTATACAATACACCCCCCAGAGGAGTACTATATAATACACTCACTACTCAACACGGTAGTACTATACAATACTCTCACCACAGTAGTACTATACAATACACCCCCCAGAGGAGTACTATACAATACACCCCCCAGAGGAGTACTATATAATACACCCCCCAGAGGAGTACTATACAATACACCCCCCAGAGGAGTACAATATAATACACACCCCACAGTAGTACTATACTATACACACCCCACAGTAGTACTATACTATACACACCCCACAGTAGTACTATACCTTACACACCCCACAGTAGTACTATACAATACACACCCCACAGTAGTACTATACCATACACACCCCACAGTAGTACTATACAATACACACCCCACAGTAGTACTATACAATGCACTCCCCACAGTAGTACTATACAATACACCCCACAGTAGTACTATACAACACACTCCCCACAGTAGTACTATACAATACACTCCCCACAGTAGTACTATACAAAACACCCCCCAGAGTAGTACTATATAATACACTCCCCACAGTAATAGTACACAATATACTCCACACAGTAGACCTATACAATACACACCCCACAGTAGTACTATACCATACACTCCCCACAGTAGTACTATACCATACACACCCCAGAGTAGTGCTATACAATACACTCCCCACAGTAGTACTATACCATACACACCCCACAGTAGTACTATACAATACACTCCCCACAGTAGTACTATACCATACACACACCACAGTAGTACTATACCATACACACCCCACAGTAGTACTATACAATACACACCCCACAGTAGTACTATACCATACACACCCCACAGTAGTACTACACAATACACACCCCACAGTAGTACTATTCAATACACACCCCACAGTAGTACTATACCATACACACCCCACAGTAGTACTATACAATACACACCCCACAGTAGTACTATACCATACACACCCCACAGTAGTACTACACAATACACACCCCACAGTAGTACTATACCATACACACCCCACAGTAGTACTACACAATACACACCCCACAGTAGTACTATTCAATACACACCCCACAGTAGTACTATACCATACACACCACACAGTAGCACTATTCAATACACACCCCACAGTAGTACTATACCATACACACCACACAGAAGTACTATACAATACACACCCCACAGTAGTACTATACCATTCTCTCAACACAGTAGTACTATACAATACACACCCCACAGTAGTACTATACAATACACACCCCACAGTAGTACTATACCATACACACCCCACAGTAGTACTATACAATACACTCCCCATAGTAGTTCTATACAATACACACCCCACAGTAGTACTATACAATACACCCCCCAGAGTAGTACTATATAATACACTCCCCACAGTAATAGTACACAATATACTCCACACAGTAGACCTATACAATACACACACCAGAGTAGTGCTATACCATACACACCCCACAGTAGTACTATACAATACACTCCCCAGAGTAGTACTATACTATACACACCCCACAGTAGTACTACACAATACACACCCCACAGTAGTACTATTCAATACACACCCCACAGTAGTACTATACCATACACACCCCACAGTAGTACTATACAATACACTCCCCACAGTAGTACTATACTATACACACCCCACAGTAGTACTACAGAATACACACCCCACAGTAGTACTATTCAATACACACCCCACAGTAGTACTATACCATACACACCACACAGAAGTACTATACAATACACACCCCAGAGTAGTACTATATAATCCACTGACTACTCAACACGGTAGTACTATACAATACTCTCACCACAGTAGTACTATACAATACACTCCCTACTCAACACAGTAGTACTATACAATACACGCCCCAGAGTAGTACTATATAATACACTCCCTACTCAACACAGTAGTACTATACAATACACTCCCCACAGTAGTACTATACAATACACCCCCCAGAGTAGTACTATATAATACACTCCCTACTCAACACAGTAGTACTATACAATACACTCCCCACAGTAGTACTATACAATACTCTCACCACAGTAGTACTATACAATACACTCCCTACTCAACACAGTAGTACTATACAATACACCCCCCAGAGTAGTACTTTACAATACACTCCCTACTCAACACAGTAGTACTATACAATACTCTCACCACAGTAGTACTATACAATACACTCCCTACTCAACACAGTAGTACTATACAATACACCCGCCAGAGTAGTACTATATAATACACTCACTACTCAACACGGTAGTACTATACAATACTCTCACCACAGTAGTACTATACAATACACTCCCTACTCAACACAGTAGTACTATACAATACACCCCCCAGAGTAGTACTTTACAATGCACTCCCTACTCAACACAGTAGTACTATACAATACACTCCCCACAGTAGTACTATACAATACACACCGAACAGCAGTACTATACAATACACTCCCCACAGTAGTACTATACAATACACACCGAACAGCAGTACTATACAATACACACCCCACAGTAGTACTATACCATACACAACCCACAGTAGTACTATACCATACACAACCCACAGTAGTACTATACAATACACTCCCCACAGTAATAGTACACAATATACTCCACACAGTAGACCTATACAATACACACCCCAGAGTAGTGCTATACAATACACACCCCACAGTAGTACTATAAAATACACTCCCCACAGTAGTACTATACAATACACACCCCACAGTAGTACTATACAATACACTACCCACAGTAGTACTATACCATACACACCCCACAGTAGTACTATACCATACACACCCCAAAGTAGTACTATACAATACACACCCCACAGTAGTACTATACAATACACTCCCCACAGTAGACCTATACCATATACACCCAACAGTAGTACTATTCAATACACTCCCCACAGTAGTACTATACCATACACTCCCCACAGTAGTACTATACAATACACACCCCACAGTAGTACTATACAATACACACCCCACAGTAGTACTATACAAAACACACCCACAGTAGTACTATAATATACACACCCAACAGTAGTACTATACCATACACACCCCACAGTAGTACTATACAATACACACCCCACAGTAGTACTATACCATACACACCCCACAGTAGTACTATACAATACACACCCCACAGTAGTACTATACCTTACACACCCCACAGTAGACCTATACCATACACACCCAACAGTAGTACTATACAATACACACCCCACAGTAGTACTATACTATACAATACACACCCCACAGTAGTACTATACAATACACACCCCACAGTAGTACTATACAATACACACCCCACAGTAGTACTATACTATACAATACACACCCCACAGTAGTACTATACAATACACACCCCACAGTAGTACTATACAATACACACCCCACAGTAGTATAATACCATACACACCCCACAGTAGTACTATACAATACACACCCCACAGTAGTACTATACCATACACACCCTACAGTAGTACTATACAATACACACCCCACAGTAGACCTATACCATACACACCCCACAGTAGTACTATACAATACACACCCCACAGTAGACCTATACCATACACACCCCACAGTAGTACTGTACAATACACACCCCACAGTAGTACTATACAATACACTCCCCACAGTAGTACTATACAAGACACTACTACTCAACAGTAGTGGTACACACACCCCACAGTAGTACTATACAATACACACCCCACAGTAGTACTGTACAATACACACCCCACAGTAGTACTGTACAATACACACCCCACAGTAGTACTATACCATACACTCCCCACAGTAGTACTATACCATACACAACCCACAGTAGTACTATACAATACACTCCCCACAGTAATAGTACACAATATACTCCACACAGTAGACCTATACAATACACACCCCAGAGTAGTGCTATACAATACACACCCCACAGTAGTACTATAAAATACACTCCCCACAGTAGTACTATACAATACACACCCCACAGTAGTACTATACAATACACACCCCACAGTAGTACTATACCATACACACCCCACAGTAGTACTATACCATACACACCCCAAAGTAGTACTATACAATACACACCCCACAGTAGTACTATACAATACACTCCCCACAGTAGACCTATACCATATACACCCAACAGTAGTACTATTCAATACACTCCCCACAGTAGTACTATACCATACACTCCCCACAGTAGTACTATACAATACACACCCCACAGTAGTACTATACAATACACACCCCACAGTAGTACTATACAAAACACACCCACAGTAGTACTATAATATACACACCCAACAGTAGTACTATACCATACACACCCCACAGTAGTACTATACAATACACACCCCACAGTAGTACTATACCATACACACCCCACAGTAGTACTATACAATACACACCCCACAGTAGTACTATACCTTACACACCCCACAGTAGACCTATACCATACACACCCAACAGTAGTACTATACAATACACACCCCACAGTAGTACTATACTATACAATACACACCCCACAGTAGTACTATACAATACACACCCCACAGTAGTACTATACAATACACACCCCACAGTAGTACTATACCTTACACACCCCACAGTAGACCTATACCATACACACCCCACAGTAGTACTGTACAATACACACCCCACAGTAGTACTATACAATACACTCCCCACAGTAGTACTATACAAGACACTCACTACTCAACACAGTGGTACTATGCCATACACACCCCACAGTAGTACTATACAATACACACCCCACAGTAGTACTGTACAATACACACCCCACAGTAGTACTGTACAATACACACCCCACAGTAGTACTATACCATACACTCCCCACAGTAGTACTATACCATACACACCCCACAGTAGTACTATACAATACACACCCCACAGTAGTACTGTACCATACACACCCCACAGTAGTACTATACCATACACTCCCCACAGTAGTACTATACCATACACACCCACAGTAGTACTATACCATACACACCCCACAGTAGTACACACCCCCAGTAGTACTATACAATACACTCCCCACAGTAGTACTATACCATACACACCCCACAGTAGTACTATACCATACACACCCCACAGTAGTACACACCCCACAGTAGTACTATACAATACACTCCCCACAGTAGTACTATACAATACACACCCCACAGTAGTACAATACCATACACACCCCACAGTAGTACTATACCATACACTCCCCACAGTAGTACTATACAATACACACCCCACAGTAGTACTATACAATACACACCCCACAGTAGTACTATACAATACACTCCCCACAGTAGTACTATACAATATACAACCCACAGTAGTACTATACAAGACACTCACTACTCAACACAGTGGTACTATACAATACACTCCCCACAGTGGTACTATACAATACGCTCCCCACAGTAGTACTATACAATACACGCCCACAGTAGTACTATACAATAAACAACCCACAGTAGTACTATACAATACACTCCCACAGTAGTACTATACAATACACTCACTACTCAACACAGTAGTACTATACAATACACTCCCACAGTAGTACTATACAATATACAACCCACAGTAGTACTATACAAGACACTCACTACTCCCCACAGTAGTACTATACCATACACACCCCACAGTAGTACTATAAAATATACACCCCACAGTAGTACTATACCATACACACCCCACAGTAGACCTATACCATACACACCCCACAGTAGTACTATACAATACACCCCCACAGTAGTACTATACAATACACTCCCCACAGTAGCACTAAACAATATACAACCCACAGTAGTACTATACAAGACACTCACTACTCAACACAGTGGTACTATACAATACACTCCCCACAGTAGTACTATACAATATACAACCCACAGTAGTACTATACAAGACACTCACTACTCAACACAGTGGTACTATACAATACACTCCCCACAGTGGTACTATACAATACACGCCCACAGTAGTACTAAACAATAAACAACCCACAGTAGTACTATACAATACACTCCCACAGTAGTACTATACAATACACTCACTACTCAACACAGTAGTACTATACAATACACTCCCACAGTAGTACTATACAATACACAACCCACAGTGGTACTATACAATACACTCCCCACAGTAGTACTATACAATACACTCCCCACAGTAGTACTATACAATACACTCCCACAGTATTACTATAAAATACACACCCCACAGTAGTACTATACAATACACTCCCACAGTAGTGCTATACAATACACTCAATACTCAACACAGTAGTACTATACAATACACTCCCACAGTAGTACTATATAATACACTCCCCACAGTAGTACTATACCAAACACTCCCCACAGTAGTACTATACAATACACTCCCCACAGTAGTACTATACAATACACTCCCCACAGTAGTACTATACAATACACCCCCCACAGTAGTACTATACAATACACTCCCCACAGTAGTACGATACAATACACTCCCCGCAGTGGTACTACACAATACTCTCACCACAGTACTACTATACCATACACACCCCACAGTAGTACTATACAATACACACCCCACAGTAGTACTATACCATACACACCCCACAGTAGTACTATACAATATACACCCCACAGTAGTACTATACCATACACACCCCACAGTGGACCTATACCATACACACCCCACAGTGGTACTATACAATACACACCCCACAGTAGTACTATACAATACACTGCCACAGTAGTACTAAACAATATACAACCCACAGTAGTACTATACAAGACACTCACTACTCAACACAGTGGTACTATACAATACACTCCCCACAGTAGTACTATACAATACACTCCCACAGTAGTACTATACAATACACAACCCACAGTAGTACTATACCATACACAACCCACAGTAGTACTATACAATACACACCCCACAGTAGTACTATACCATTCTCTCAACACAGTAGTACTATTCAATACACACCCCACAGTAGTACTATACAATACACTCCCCACAGTAGTACTACACAATACACACCCCACAGTAGTACTATACCATTCTCTCAACATAGTAGCACAATTCAATACACACCCCACAGTAGTACTATAATATACACACCCAACAGTAGTACTATACCATACACACCCCACAGTAGTACTATACAATACACACCCCACAGTAGTACTATACCATACACACCCCACAGTAGTACTATACAATACACACCCCACAGTAGTACTATACCTTACACACCCCACAGTAGACCTATACCATACACACCCAACAGTAGTACTATACAATACACACCCCACAGTAGTACTATACTATACAATACACACCCCACAGTAGTACTATACAATACACACCCCACAGTAGTACTATACAATACACACCCCACAGTAGTACTATACTATACAATACACACCCCACAGTAGTACTATACAATACACACCCCACAGTAGTACTATACAATACACACCCCACAGTAGTATAATACCATACACACCCCACAGTAGTACTATACAATACACACCCCACAGTAGTACTATACCATACACACCCTACAGTAGTACTATACAATACACACCCCACAGTAGACCTATACCATACACACCCCACAGTAGTACTATACAATACACACCCCACAGTAGACCTATACCATACACACCCCACAGTAGTACTGTACAATACACACCCCACAGTAGTACTATACAATACACTCCCCACAGTAGTACTATACAAGACACTCACTACTCAACACAGTGGTACTATGCCATACACACCCCACAGTAGTACTATACAATACACACCCCACAGTAGTACTGTACAATACACACCCCACAGTAGTACTGTACAATACACACCCCACAGTAGTACTATACCATACACTCCCCACAGTAGTACTATACCATACACAACCCACAGTAGTACTATACAATACACTCCCCACAGTAATAGTACACAATATACTCCACACAGTAGACCTATACAATACACACCCCAGAGTAGTGCTATACAATACACACCCCACAGTAGTACTATAAAATACACTCCCCACAGTAGTACTATACAATACACACCCCACAGTAGTACTATACAATACACTCCCCACAGTAGTACTATACCATACACACCCCACAGTAGTACTATACCATACACACCCCAAAGTAGTACTATACAATACACACCCCACAGTAGTACTATACAATACACTCCCCACAGTAGACCTATACCATATACACCCAACAGTAGTACTATTCAATACACTCCCCACAGTAGTACTATACCATACACTCCCCACAGTAGTACTATACAATACACACCCCACAGTAGTACTATACAATACACACCCCACAGTAGTACTATACAAAACACACCCACAGTAGTACTATAATATACACACCCAACAGTAGTACTATACCATACACACCCCACAGTAGTACTATACAATACACACCCCACAGTAGTACTATACCATACACACCCCACAGTAGTACTATACAATACACACCCCACAGTGGTGCTATACCTTACACACCCCACAGTGGACCTATACCATACACACCCAACAGTAGTACTATACAATACACACCCCCACAGTAGTACTATACTATACAATACACACCCCACAGTAGTACTATACAATACACACCCCACAGTAGTACTATACAATACACACCCCACAGTAGTACTATACCTTACACACCCCACAGTAGACCTATACCATACACACCCCACAGTAGTACTGTACAATACACACCCACAGTAGTACTATACAATACACTCCCCACAGTAGTACTATACAAGACACTCACTACTCAACACAGTGGTACTATGCCATACACACCCCACAGTGGTGCTATACAATACACACCCCACAGTAGTACTGTACAATACACACCCCACAGTAGTACTGTACAATACACACCCCACAGTAGTACTATACCATACACTCCCCACAGTAGTACTATACCATACACACCCCACAGTAGTACTATACAATACACACCCCACAGTAGTACTGTACAATACACACCCCACAGTAGTACTATACCATACACTCCCCACAGTAGTACTATACCATACACACCCCACAGTAGTACTATACCATACACACCCCACAGTAGTACACACCCCACAGTAGTACTATACAATACACTCCCCACAGTAGTACTATACCATACACACCCCACAGTAGTACTATACCATACACACCCCACAGTAGTACACACCCCACAGTAGTACTATACAATACACTCCCCACAGTAGTACTATACAATACACACCCCACAGTAGTACAATACCATACACACCCCACAGTAGTACTATACCATACACTCCCCACAGTAGTACTATACAATACACACCCCACAGTAGTACTATACAATACACACCCCACAGTAGTACTATACAATACACTCCCCACAGTAGTACTATACAATATACAACCCACAGTAGTACTATACAAGACACTCACTACTCAACACAGTGGTACTATACAATACACTCCCCACAGTGGTACTATACAATACGCTCCCCACAGTAGTACTATACAATACACGCCCACAGTAGTACTATACAATAAACAACCCACAGTAGTACTATACAATACACTCCCACAGTAGTACTATACAATACACTCACTACTCAACACAGTAGTACTATACAATACACTCCCACAGTAGTACTATACAATATACAACCCACAGTAGTACTATACAAGACACTCACTACTCCCCACAGTAGTACTATACCATACACACCCCACAGTAGTACTATAAAATATACACCCCACAGTAGTACTATACCATACACACCCCACAGTAGACCTATACCATACACACCCCACAGTAGTACTATACAATACACCCCCCACAGTAGTACTATACAATACACTCCCCACAGTAGCACTAAACAATATACAACCCACAGTAGTACTATACAAGACACTCACTACTCAACACAGTGGTACTATACAATACACTCCCCACAGTAGTACTATACAATATACAACCCACAGTAGTACTATACAAGACACTCACTACTCAACACAGTGGTACTATACAATACACTCCCCACAGTGGTACTATACAATACACGCCCACAGTAGTACTAAACAATAAACAACCCACAGTAGTACTATACAATACACTCCCACAGTAGTACTATACAATACACTCACTACTCAACACAGTAGTACTATACAATACACTCCCACAGTAGTACTATACAATACACAACCCACAGTGGTACTATACAATACACTCCCCACAGTAGTACTATACAATACACTCCCCACAGTAGTACTATACAATACACTCCCACAGTAGTACTATAAAATACACACCCCACAGTAGTACTATACAATACACTCCCACAGTAGTGCTATACAATACACTCAATACTCAACACAGTAGTACTATACAATACACTCCCACAGTAGTACTATATAATACACTCCCCACAGTAGTACTATACCAAACACTCCCCACAGTAGTACTATACAATACACTCCCCACAGTAGTACTATACAATACACTCCCCACAGTAGTACTATACAATACACCCCCCACAGTAGTACTATACAATACACTCCCCACAGTAGTACGATACAATACACTCCCCGCAGTGGTACTACACAATACTCTCACCACAGTACTACTATACCATACACACCCCACAGTAGTACTATACAATACACACCCCACAGTAGTACTATACCATACACACCCCACAGTAGTACTATACAATATACACCCCACAGTAGTACTATACCATACACACCCCACAGTAGACCTATACCATACACACCCCACAGTAGTACTATACAATACACACCCCACAGTAGTACTATACAATACACTCGCCACAGTAGTACTAAACAATATACAACCCACAGTAGTACTATACAAGACACTCACTACTCAACACAGTGGTACTATACAATACACTCCCCACAGTAGTACTATACAATACACTCCCACAGTAGTACTATACAATACACAACCCACAGTAGTACTATACCATACACAACCCACAGTAGTACTATACAATACACACCCCACAGTAGTACTATACCATTCTCTCAACACAGTAGTACTATTCAATACACACCCACAGTAGTACTATACAATACACTCCCCACAGTAGTACTACACAATACACACCCCACAGTAGTACTATACCATTCTCTCAACATAGTAGCACAATTCAATACACACCCCACAGTAGTACTATACAATACACAACCCACAGTAGTACTATACCATACACACCCCACAGTAGTACTATACAATACACACCCCACAGTAGTACTAATCCATACACACCCCACAGTGGTACTATACCATACACACCCCGCAGTAGTACAATACAATACACACCCCACAGTAGTACTATACAATACACTCCCCACAGTAGTACTATACCATACACTCCCCACAGTAGTACTATACAATACACTCCCCACAGTAGTACTATACAATACACACCCCACAGTAGTACTATACCATACACACCCCACAGTAGACCTATACCATACACACCCCACAGTAGTACTATACAATACACACCCCACAGTAGTACTATACAATACACTCGCCACAGTAGTACTAAACAATATACAACCCACAGTAGTACTATACAAGACACTCACTACTCAACACAGTGGTACTATACAATACACTCCCCACAGTAGTACTATACAATACACTCCCACAGTAGTACTATACAATACACAACCCACAGTAGTACTATACCATACACAACCCACAGTAGTACTATACAATACACACCCCACAGTAGTACTATACCATTCTCTCAACACAGTAGTACTATTCAATACACACCCCACAGTAGTACTATACAATACACTCCCCACAGTAGTACTACACAATACACACCCCACAGTAGTACTATACCATTCTCTCAACATAGTAGCACAATTCAATACACACCCCACAGTAGTACTATACAATACACAACCCACAGTAGTGCTATACCATACACACCCCACAGTAGTACTATACAATACACACCCCCACAGTGGTACTAATCCATACACACCCCACAGTGGTACTATACCATACACACCCCGCAGTAGTACAATACAATACACACCCCACAGTAGTACTATACAATACACTCCCCACAGTAGTACTATACCATACACTCCCCACAGTAGTACTATACAATACACTCCCCACAGTAGTACTATACAATACACACCCCACAGTAGTACTATACCATACACACCCCACAGTAGACCTATACCATACACACCCCACAGTAGTACTATACAATACACACCCCACAGTAGTACTATACAATACACTCGCCACAGTAGTACTAAACAATATACAACCCACAGTAGTACTATACAAGACACTCACTACTCAACACAGTGGTACTATACAATACACTCCCCACAGTAGTACTATACAATACACTCCCACAGTAGTACTATACAATACACAACCCACAGTAGTACTATACCATACACAACCCACAGTAGTACTATACAATACACACCCCACAGTAGTACTATACCATTCTCTCAACACAGTAGTACTATACAATACACTCCCACAGTAGTACTATACAATACACAACCCACAGTAGTACTATACAATACACAACCCACAGTAGTACTATACCATACACACCCCACAGTAGTACTATACAATACACACCCCACAGTAGTACTAATCCATACACACCCCACAGTGGTACTATACCATACACACCCCAGTAGTACAATACAATACACACCCCACAGTAGTACTATACAATACACTCCCCACAGTAGTACTATACCATACACTCCCCACAGTAGTACTATACAATACACTCCCCACAGTAGTACTATACAATACACACCCCACAGTAGTACTATACCATACAAGCCCCACAGTAGTACTATACCATACACTCCCCACAGTAGTACTATACAATACACACCCCACAGTGGTACTATACAATACACACCCACAGTGGTACTATACAATACACTCCCCACAGGAGTACTATACAATATACAACCCACAGTAGTACTATACAAGACACTCACTACTCAACACAGTGGTACTATACAATACACTCCCCACAGTGGTACTATACAATACGCTCCCCACAGTAGTACTATACAATACACGCCCACAGTAGTACTATACAATAAACAACCCACAGTAGTACTATACAATAAACAACCCACAGTAGTACTATACAATACACACCCCACAGTAGTACTATACAATACACTCCCACAGTAGTACTATACAATACACAACCCACAGTGGTACTATACAATATACTCCCCACAGTAGTACTATACAATACACTCCCACAGTAGTACTATACAATACACAACCCACAGTAGTACTATACAATACACTCCCACAGTAGTACTATATAATACACACCCCACAGTAGTACTATACCAAACACTCCCCACAGTAGTACTATACAATACACTCCCCACAGTAGTACTATACAATACACCCCCCACAGTAGTACTATACAATACACACCACACAGTAGTACCTTACAATACACTCCCCACAGTAGTACTATACAATACACTCCCCACAGTAGTACTATACAATACACCCCCCACAGTAGTACTAGACAATACACTCCCCACAGTAGTACGATACAATACACTCCCCGCAGTGGTACTACACAATACTCTCCCCACAGTACTACTATACCATACACACCCCACAGTAGTACTATACAATACACACCCCACAGTGGTACTATACCATACACACCCCACAGTGGTGCTATACAATATACACCCCACAGTGGTACTATACCATACACACCCCACAGTAGACCTATACCATACACACCCCACAGTAGTACTATACAATACACACCCCACAGTAGTACTATACAATACACACCCCACAGTAGTACTATTCAATACACTCCCCACAGTAGTACTATACAAGACACTCACTACTCAACACAGTGGTACTATACAATACACTCCCCACAGTAGTACTATACAATACACTCCCACAGTAGTACTATACAAATCACAACCCACAGTAGTACTATACCATACACAACCCACAGTAGTACTATACAATACACACCCCACAGTAGTACTATACCATTCTCTCAAGACAGTAGTACTATTCAATACACACCCCACAGTAGGACTATACAATACACTCCCCACAGTAGTACTACACAATACACACCCCACAGTAGTACTATTCAATACACACCCCACAGTAGTACTAAACCATACACACCACACAGTAGTACTATACAATACACACCACAGTAGTACTATACCATTCTCTCAACATAGTAGCACAATTCAATACACACCCCACAGTAGTACTATACAATACACACCCCACAGTGGTACTATACAATACACACCCCACAGTGGTACTATACAATACACTCCCCACAGTAGTACTATACAATACACCCCCCACAGTAGTACTATACAATACACTCCCCACAGTAGTACGATACAATACACTCCCCAAAGTGGTACTACACAATACACACCACACAGTAGTACTATACAATACACTCCCCACAGTAGTACTATACAATACACCCCCACAGTAGTACTATACAATACACCCCCACAGTAGTACTATACAATACACCCCCACAGTAGTACTATACAATACACACCACACAGTAGTACTATACAATACACTCCCCACAGTGGTACTATACAATACACCCCCCACAGTGGTACTATACCATACACAACCCACAGTGGTACTATACCATACACAACCCACAGTGGTGCTATGCCATACACAACCCACAGTGGTGCTATACAATACACTCCCCCACAGTGGTGCGATACAATACACTCCCCACAGTGGTACTACACAATACTCTCCCCCACAGTACTACTATACCATACACACCCCACAGTGGTACTATACAATACACACCCCACAGTGGTGCTATACAATACACACCCCACAGTAGTACTATACCATACACACCCCATTGTAGTACTATACCATACACTCCCCACAGTAGTACTATACAATACACACCCCACAGTGGTACTATACAATACACACCCCACAGTAGTACAATACAATACACTCCCCACAGTGGTCCTATACAATACACACCCCACAGTAGTACTATACAATACACACCCCATAGTAGTACTATACAATACACTCCCCACAGTAGAACTATACAATACACACCCCACTGTAGTAGTATACAATACACACCCCACAATAGTACTATACAATACACTCCCACAGTAGTACTATACAATACACTCCCACAGTAGTACTATACAATACACAACCCACAGTAGTACGATACAATACACTCCCCATAGTAGTACTATACAATACACACCAAACAGTAGTACTATATAATACACACCCCACAGTGGTGCTATGCAATACACACCCCACAGTAGTACTATACAATTCACTCAACACAGTGGTACTATTCAATACACACCCCACAGTAGTACTATACCATACTCTAAACACAGTAGTACTATACAATACACTCCCCACAGTAGTACTACACAATACACACCCCACAGTAGTACTATACAATACACACCCCACAATAGTACTATACAATACACTCCCCACAGTAGTACTATACAATACACTCCCCACAGTAGTACTATACAATATACAACCCACAGTAGTACTATACAAGACACTCACTACTCAACACAGTGGTACTATACAATACACTCCCACAGTAGTACTATACAATACTACAATACCCACAGTAGTACTATACAATACACAACCCACAGTAGTACGATACAATACACTCCCCATAGTAGTACTATACAATACACACCAAACAGTAGTACTATATAATACACACCCCACAGTAGTACTATACCAAACACTCCCCACAGTAGTACTAAACAATATACAACCCACAGTAGTACTATACAAGACACTCACTACTCAACACAGTGGTACTATACAATACACTCCCCACAGTAGTACTATACAATACACTCCCACAGTAGTACTATACAATACACAACCCACAGTAGTACTATACCATACACAACCCACAGTAGTACTACACAATACACACCCCACAGTAGTACTATACCATTCTCTCAACACAGTAGTACTATTCAATACACACCCCACAGTAGTACTATACAATACACTCCCCACAGTAGTACTACACAATACACACCCCACAGTACTACTAAACCATACACACCACACAGTAGTACTATACAATACACACCACACAGTAGTACTATACCATTCTCTCAACATAGTAGCACAATTCAATACACACCCCACAGTAGTACTATACAATACACACCCCACAGTAGTACTATACCATACACACCCCACAGTAGTACTATACAATACACACCCCACAGTAGTACTATACCATACACACCCCACAGTAGTACTATACAATACACACCCCACAGTAGTACTATACCATACACACCCCACAGTGGTACTATACCATACACATCCCGCAGTAGTACAATACAATACACACCCCACAGTAGTACTATACAATACACTCCCCACAGTAGTACTACACCACACTCCCCACAGTAGTACTATACTATACACACCCCACAGTAGTACTATACCATACACACCCCACAGTAGTACTATACAATACACACCCCACAGTAGTACCATACAATACACTCCCCACAGTAGTACTATACAATACACACCCCACAATAGTACTATACAATACACTCCCCACAGTAGTACTATACAATACACTCCCCACAGTAGTACTATACAATACACTCCCACAGTAGTACTATACAAGACACTCACTACTCAACACAGTGGTACTATACAATACACTCCCACAGTAGTACTATACAATACACTCCCACAGTAGTACTATACAATACACAACCCACAGTAGTACGATACAATACACTCCCCATAGTAGTACTATACAATACACACCAAACAGTAGTACTATATAATACACACCCCACAGTAGTACTATACCAAACACTCCCCACAGTAGTACTAAACAATATACAACCCACAGTAGTACTATACAAGACACTCACTACTCAACACAGTGGTACTATACAATACACTCCCCACAGTAGTACTATACAATACACTCCCACAGTAGTACTATACAATACACAACCCACAGTAGTACTAAACCATACACACCACACAGTAGTACTATACAATACACACCACAGTAGTACTATACCATTCTCTCAACATAGTAGCACAATTCAATACACACCCCACAGTAGTACTATACAATACACACCCCACAGTGGTACTATACAATACACACCCCACAGTGGTACTATACCATACACACCCCACAGTAGTACTATACAATACACACCCCACAGTAGTACAATACAATACACTCCCCACAGTAGTCCTATACAATACACACCCCACAGTAGTACTATACAATACACACCCCATAGTAGTACTATACAATACACTCCCCACAGTAGAACTATACAATACACACCCCACTGTAGTAGTATACAATACACACCCCACAATAGTACTATACAATACACTCCCACAGTAGTACTATACAATACACTCCCACAGTAGTACTATACAATACACAACCCACAGTAGTACGATACAATACACTCCCCATAGTAGTACTATACAATACACTCCCCATAGTAGTACTATACAATACACACCAAACAGTAGTACTATATAATACACACCCCACAGTAGTACTACACAATACACACCCCACAGTAGTACTATACCATTCTCTCAACACAGTAGTACTATTCAATACACACCCCACAGTAGTACTATACCATACTCTAAACACAGTAGTACTATACAATACACTCCCCACAGTAGTACTATACAATACACTCCCACAGTAGTACTATACAATACACAACCCACAGTAGTACTAAACCATACACACCACACAGTAGTACTATACAATACACACCACAGTAGTACTATACCATTCTCTCAACATAGTAGCACAATTCAATACACACCCCACAGTAGTACTATACAATACACACCCCACAGTGGTACTATACAATACACACCCCACAGTGGTACTATACCATACACACCCCACAGTAGTACTATACAATACACACCCCACAGTAGTACTATACAATACACTCCCCACAGTAGTACTATACAATACACTCCCCACAGTAGTACTATACAATACACCCCCCACAGTAGTACTATACAATACACTCCCCACAGTAGTACGATACAATACACTCCCCAAAGTGGTACTACACAATACACACCACACAGTAGTACTATACAATACACTCCCCACAGTAGTACTATACAATACACCCCCCACAGTAGTACTATACAATACACCCCCCACAGTAGTACTATACAATACACACCACACAGTAGTACTATACAATACACTCCCCACAGTAGTACTATACAATACACCCCCCACAGTAGTACTATACCATACACAACCCACAGTAGTACTATACCATACACAACCCACAGTAGTACTATACCATACACAACCCACAGTAGTACTATACAATACACTCCCCACAGTAGTACGATACAATACACTCCCCGCAGTGGTACTACACAATACTCTCCCCACAGTACTACTATACCATACACACCCCACAGTAGTACTATACAATACACACCCCACAGTAGTACTATACAATACACACCCCACAGTAGTACTATACCATACACACCCCATTGTAGTACTATACCATACACTCCCCACAGTAGTACTATACAATACACACCCCACAGTAGTACTATACAATACACACCCCACAGTAGTACAATACAATACACTCCCCACAGTAGTCCTATACAATACACACCCCACAGTAGTACTATACAATACACACCCCATAGTAGTACTATACAATACACTCCCCACAGTAGAACTATACAATACACTCCCCACTGTAGTAGTATACAATACACACCCCACAATAGTACTATACAATACACTCCCACAGTAGTACTATACAATACACTCCCACAGTAGTACTATACAATACACAACCCACAGTAGTACGATACAATACACTCCCCATAGTAGTACTATACAATACACACCAAACAGTAGTACTATATAATACACACCCCACAGTAGTACTACACAATACACACCCCACAGTAGTACTATACCATTCTCTCAACACAGTAGTACTATTCAATACACACCCCACAGTAGTACTATACCATACTCTAAACACAGTAGTACTATACAATACACTCCCCACAGTAGTACTATACAATACACACCCCACAATAGTACTATACAATACACTCCCCACAGTAGTACTATACAATACACTCCCCACAGTAGTACTATACAATATACAACCCACAGTAGTACTATACAAGACACTCACTACTCAACACAGTGGTACTATACAATACACTCCCACAGTAGTACTATACAATACACTCCCACAGTAGTACTATACAATACACAACCCACAGTAGTACGATACAATACACTCCCCATAGTAGTACTATACAATACACACCAAACAGTAGTACTATATAATACACACCCCACAGTAGTACTATACCAAACACTCCCCACAGTAGTACTAAACAATATACAACCCACAGTAGTACTATACAAGACACTCACTACTCAACACAGTGGTACTATACAATACACTCCCCACAGTAGTACTATACAATACACTCCCACAGTAGTACTATACAATACACAACCCACAGTAGTACTATACCATACACAACCCACAGTAGTACTACACAATACACACCCCACAGTAGTACTATACCATTCTCTCAACACAGTAGTACTATTCAATACACACCCCACAGTAGTACTATACAATACACTCCCCACAGTAGTACTACACAATACACACCCCACAGTACTACTAAACCATACACACCACACAGTAGTACTATACAATACACACCACACAGTAGTACTATACCATTCTCTCAACATAGTAGCACAATTCAATACACACCCCACAGTAGTACTATACAATACACACCCCACAGTAGTACTATACCATACACACCCCACAGTAGTACTATACAATACACACCCCACAGTAGTACTATACCATACACACCCCACAGTAGTACTATACAATACACACCCCACAGTAGTACTATACCATACACACCCCACAGTGGTACTATACCATACACATCCCGCAGTAGTACAATACAATACACACCCCACAGTAGTACTATACAATACACTCCCCACAGTAGTACTACACCACACTCCCCACAGTAGTACTATACTATACACACCCCACAGTAGTACTATACCATACACACCCCACAGTAGTACTATACAATACACACCCCACAGTAGTACCATACAATACACTCCCCACAGTAGTACTATACAATACACACCCCACAATAGTACTATACAATACACTCCCCACAGTAGTACTATACAATACACTCCCCACAGTAGTACTATACAATACACTCCCACAGTAGTACTATACAAGACACTCACTACTCAACACAGTGGTACTATACAATACACTCCCACAGTAGTACTATACAATACACTCCCACAGTAGTACTATACAATACACAACCCACAGTAGTACGATACAATACACTCCCCATAGTAGTACTATACAATACACACCAAACAGTAGTACTATATAATACACACCCCACAGTAGTACTATACCAAACACTCCCCACAGTAGTACTAAACAATATACAACCCACAGTAGTACTATACAAGACACTCACTACTCAACACAGTGGTACTATACAATACACTCCCCACAGTAGTACTATACAATACACTCCCACAGTAGTACTATACAATACACAACCCACAGTAGTACTATACCATACACAACCCACAGTAGTACTACACAATACACACCCCACAGTAGTACTATACCATTCTCTCAACACAGTAGTACTATTCAATACACACCCCACAGTAGTACTATACAATACACTCCCCACAGTAGTACTACACCATTCTCTCAACACAGTAGTACTATTCAATACACACCCCACAGTAGTACTATTCAATACACACCCCACAGTACTACTAAACCATACACACCACACAGTAGTACTATACAATACACACCACACAGTAGTACTATACCATACACACCCCACAGTGGTACTATACCATACACATCCCGCAGTAGTACTATACAATACACACCCCACAGTAGTACCATACAATACACTCCCCACAGTAGTACTATACAATACACACCCCACAGTAGTACTATACCATACACACCCCACAGTAGTACTATACCATACACTCCCCACAGTAGTACTATACAATACACACCCCACAGTAGTACAATACAATACACTCCCCACAGTAGTCCTATACAATACACACCCCACAGTAGTACTATACAATACACACCCCATAGTAGTACTATACAATACACTCCCCACAGTAGAACTATACAATACACACCCCACTGTAGTAGTATACAATAGACACCAAACAGTAGTACTATACCATACTCTAAACACAGTAGTACTATACAATACACTCCCCACAGTAGTACTATACAATACACTCCCCACAGTAGTACTATACAATATACAACCCACAGTAGTACTATACAAGACACTCACTACTCATCACAGTGGTACTATACAATACACTCCCCACAGTAGTACTATACAATACACTCCCCACAGTAGTACTATACAATACACTCCCACAGTAGTACTATACAATACACAACCCACAGTAGTACTATTACAATACACTCCCACAGTAGTACTATACAAGACACTCACTACTCAACACAGTAGTACTATACAATACACTCCCCACAGTAGTACTATACAATACACTCCCCACAGTAGTACGATACAATACACTCCCCATAGTAGTACTAAACAATACACACCAAACAGTAGTACTATATAATACACACCCCACAGTAGTACTATACCAAACACTCCCCACAGTAGTACTATACAATACACTCCCCACAGTAGTACTATACAATACACTCCCCACAGTAGTACTATACAATACACCCCCCACAGTAGTACTATACCATACACACCCCACAGTAGTACTATACAATACACTCCCCACAGTAGTACTATACAATACACTCCCCACAGTAGTACTATACAATACACCCCCCACAGTGGTACTATACAATACACACCACACAGTAGTACTATACAATACACTCCCCACAGTAGTACTATACAATACACTCCCCACAGTAGTACTATACAATACACCCCCCACAGTAGTACTATACAATACACCCCCCACAGTAGTACTATACAATACACTCCCCACAGTAGTACGATACAATACACTCCCCGCAGTGGTACTACACAATACACTCCCCACAGTACTACTACTACACCCCCCACAGTACAACCATACACCCCCACAGTAGTACTATACCATACACACCCCACAGTAGTACTATACAATACACTCCCCACAGTAGTACTATACAATACACTCCCCACAGTAGTACTATACAATACACCCCCACAGTAGTACTATACAATACACCCCCCACAGTAGTACTATACCATACACAACCCACAGTAGTACTATACCATACACAACCCACAGTAGTACTATACAATACACTCCCCACAGTAGTACTATACAATACACTCCCCACAGTAGTACTATACAATACACTCCCCACAGTAGTACTATACAATACACCCCCCACAGTAGTACTATACCATACACAACCCACAGTAGTACTATACCATACACAACCCACAGTAGTACTATACCATACACAACCCACAGTAGTACTATACAATACACACCCCACAGTAGTACTATACAATAAACTCCCCACAGTAGTACTATACAATACACCCCCCACAGTAGTACTATACAATACACACCACACAGTAGTACTATACAATACACTCCCCACAGTAGTACTATACAATACACCCCCCACAGTAGTACTATACCATACACAACCCACAGTAGTACTATACCATACACAACCCACAGTAGTACTATACAATACACTCCCCACAGTAGTACGATACAATACACTCCCCGCAGTGGTACTACACAATACTCTCCCCACAGTACTACTATACCATACACACCCCACAGTAGTACTATACAATACACACCCCACAGTAGTACTATACAATACACACCCCACAGTAGTACTATACCATACACACCCCACAGTAGTACTATACCATACACTCCCCACAGTAGTACTATACAATACACACCCCACAGTAGTACTATACAATACACACCCCACAGTAGTACAATACAATACACTCCCCACAGTAGTCCTATACAATACACACCCCACAGTAGTACTATACAATACACACCCCATAGTAGTACTATACAATACACTCCCCACAGTAGAACTATACAATACACACCCCACTGTAGTAGTATACAATACACACCAAACAGTAGTACTATACCATACTCTAAACACAGTAGTACTATACAATACACTCCCCACAGTAGTACTACACAATACACACCCCACAGTAGTACTATACAATACACACCCCACAATAGTACTATACAATACACTCCCCACAGTAGTACTATACAATACACTCCCCACAGTAGTACTATACAATATACAACCCACAGTAGTACTATACAAGACACTCACTACTCAACACAGTGGTACTATACAATACACTCCCACAGTAGTACTATACAATACACTCCCACAGTAGTACTATACAATACACAACCCACAGTAGTACTATACAATACACACCCCACAGTAGTACTATACAATACACTCCCACAGTAGTACTATACCATACACACCCCACAGTGGTACTATACCATACACATCCCGCAGTAGTACAATACAATACACACCCCACAGTAGTACTATACAATACACTCCCCACAGTAGTACTACACCACACTCCCCACAGTAGTACTATACTATACACACCCCACAGTAGTACTATACCATACACACCCCACAGTAGTACTATACAATACACACCCCACAGTAGTACCATACAATACACTCCCCACAGTAGTACTATACAATACACACACCACAATAGTACTATACAATACACTCCCCACAGTAGTACTATACAATACACTCCCCACAGTAGTACTATACAATATACAACCCACAGTAGTACTATACAAGACACTCACTACTCAACACAGTGGTACTATACAATACACTCCCACAGTAGTACTATACAATACACAACCCACAGTAGTACGATACAATACACTCCCCATAGTAGTACTATACAATACACACCAAACAGTAGTACTATATAATACACACCCCACAGTAGTACTATACCAAACACTCCCCACAGTAGTACTAAACAATATACAACCCACAGTAGTACTATACCAGACACTCACTACTCAACACAGTGGTACTATACAATACACTCCCCACAGTAGTACTATACAATATACTCCCACAGTAGTACTATACAATACACAACCCACAGTAGTACTATACAATACACTCCCCACAGTAGTACTACACAATACACACCCCAGAGTAGTACTATTCAATACACACCCCACAGTACTACTAAACCATACACACCACACAGTAGTACTATACAATACACACCACACAGTAGTACTATACCATTCTCTCAACATAGTAGCACAATTCAATACACACCCCACAGTAGTACTATACAATACACAGTGGTACCCCCCCCACAGTGTACTATACCATACACACCCCACAGTAGTACTATACAATACACACCCCACAGTAGTACTATACCATACACAACCCACAGTAGTACTATACCATACACACCCCACAGTAGTACTATACAATGCACACCCCACAGTAGTACTATACAATACACTCCCCACAGTAGTACTACACCACACTCCCCACAGTAGTACTATACTATACACACCCCACAGTAGTACTATACCATACACACCCCACAGTAGTACTATACAATACACACCCCACAGTAGTACCATACAATACACTCCCCACAGTAGTACTATACAATACAGTACACCCCACAGTAGTACTATACCATACACACCCACAGTGGTACTATACCATACACACCCCACAGTAGTACTATACAATACACACCCCACAGTAGTACCATACAATACACTCCCCACAGTAGTACTATACAATACACACCCCACAGTAGTACTATACCATACACACCCCACAGTAGTACTATACCATACACTCCCCACAGTAGTACTATACAATACACACCCCACAGTAGTACTATACAATACACACCCCACAGTAGTACAATACAATACACTCCCCACAGTAGTCCTATACAATACACACCCCACAGTAGTACTATACAATACACACCCCATAGTAGTACTATACTATACACTCCCCACAGTAGAACTATACAATACACACCCCACTGTAGTAGTATACAATAGACACCAAACAGTAGTACTATACCATACTCTAAACACAGTAGTACTATACAATACACTCCCCACAGTAGTACTATACAATACACTCCCCACAGTAGTACTATACAATATACAACCCACAGTAGTACTATACAAGACACTCACTACTCATCACAGTGGTACTATACAATACACTCCCCACAGTAGTACTATACAATACACTCCCCACAGTAGTACTATACAATACACTCCCACAGTAGTACTATACAATACACAACCCACAGTAGTACTATACAATACACTCCCACAGTAGTACTATACAAGACACTCACTACTCAACACAGTGGTACTATACAATACACTCCCCACAGTAGTACTATACAATACACTCCCCACAGTAGTACGATACAATACACTCCCCATAGTAGTACTAAACAATACACACCAAACAGTAGTACTATATAATACACACCCCACAGTAGTACTATACCAAACACTCCCCACAGTAGTACTATACAATACACTCCCCACAGTAGTACTATACAACAATACACTCCCCACAGTAGTACTATACAATACACCCCCACAGTAGTACTATACCATACACACCCCACAGTAGTACTGTACTATAAAATACACTCCCACAGTAGTACTATACAATACACTCCCCACAGTAGTACTATACAATACACCCCCCACAGTGGTACTATACAATACACACCACACAGTAGTACTATACAATACACTCCCCACAGTAGTACTATACAATACACTCCCCACAGTAGTACTATACAATACACCCCCCACAGTAGTACTATACAATACACCCCCCACAGTAGTACTATACAATACACTCCCCACAGTAGTACGATACAATACACTCCCCGCAGTGGTACTACACAATACACTCCCCACAGTACTACTATACAATACACCCCCCACAGTAGTACTATACCATACACACCCCACAGTAGTACTATACAATACACTCCCCACAGTAGTACTATACAATACACTCCACAGTAGTACTATACAATACACTCCCCACAGTAGTACTATACAATACACCCCCACAGTAGTACTATACAATACACACCCCATAGTAGTACTATACAATACACTCCCCCACAGTAGAACTATACAATACACCCCACTGTAGTAGTATACAATAGACAATACCAAACAGTAGTACTATACCATACTCTAAACACAGTAGTACTATACAATACACTCCCCCACAGTAGTACTATACAATACACTCCCACAGTAGTACTATACAATATACAACCCACAGTAGTACTATACAAGACACTCACTACTCATCACAGTGGTACTATACAATACACTCCCCACAGTAGTACTATACAATACACTCCCCACAGTAGTACTATACAATACACTCCCCACACAGTAGTACTATACAATACACAACCCACAGTAGTACTATACAATACACTCCCACAGTAGTACTATACAAGACACTCACTACTCAACACAGTGGTACTATACAATACACTCCCCACAGTAGTACTATACAATACACTCCCCACAGTAGTACGATACAATACACTCCCCATAGTAGTACTAAACAATACACACCAAACAGTAGTACTATATAATACACACCCCACAGTAGTACTATACCAAACACTCCCCACAGTAGTACTATACAATACACTCCCCCACAGTAGTACTATACAATACACTCCCCACAGTAGTACTATACAATACACCCCCACAGTAGTACTATACCATACACACCCACAGTAGTACTATACAATACACTCCCCAGTAGTACTATACAATACTATTCACACCCCACAGTAGTACTATACAATACACCCCCACAGTGGTACTATACAATACACACCACACAGTAGTACTATACAATACACTCCCCACAGTAGTGCTATACAATACACTCCCCACACAGTAGTACTATATACAATACAATACACCCCCACAGTAGTACTATACAATACACCCCCACAGTAGTACTATACAATACACTCCCACAGTAGTACGACACAATACACTCCCCATAGTGGTACTACACAATACACTCCCCACAGTACTACTATACAATACACCCCCCACAGTAGTACTATACCATACACACCCCACAGTAGTACTATACAATACACTCCCCACAGTAGTACTATACAATACACTCCCCACAGTAGTACTATACAATACACTCCCCACAGTAGTACTATACAATACACCCCCCACAGTAGTACTATACAATACACTCCCCACAGTAGTACGATACAATACACTCCCCGCAGTGGTACTACACAATACACTCCCCACAGTACTACTATACAATACACTCCCCACAATACTACCATACAATACACTCCCCACAGTAGTACTATACAATACACTCCCCACAGTAGTACGATACAATACACTCCCCGCAGTGGTACTACACAATACACTCCCCACAGTACTACTATACAATACACTCCCCACAGTAGTACTATACAATACACTCACTATAGTAGTACTATACCACTGTGTCAGTAAGGGTGGTGTGGTACTGTGTCTGACACCAGACAGTAAGGGTGGTGTGGTGCTGTGTCTAACACCAGACAGTAAGGGTGGTGTGGTGCTGTGTCTAACACCAGTCAGTAAGGGTGGTGTGGTACTGTGTCTAACACCAGTCAGTAAGGGTGGTGTGGTACTGTGTCTAACACTAGTCAGTAAGGGTGGTGTGGTACTGTGTCTAACACCAGTCAGTAAGGGTGGTGTGGTACTGTGTCTAACACCAGTCAGTAAGGGTGGTGTGGTACTGGGTCTGACACCAGTCAGTATGGGTGGTGTGGTACTGTGTCTAACACCAGTCAGTAAGGGTGGTGTGGTACTGTGTCTGACACCAGTCAGTAAGGGTGGTGTGGTACTGTGTCTAACACCAGTCAGTAAGGGTGGTGTGGTACTGTGTCTAACACCAGTCAGTAAGGGTGGTGTGGTACTGTGTTTAACACCAGTCAGTAAGGGTGGTGTGGTACTGTGTCTAACACCAGTCAGTAAGGGTTATGTGGTACTGTGTCTAACACCAGTCAGTAAGGGTGGTGTGGTACTGTGTTTAACACCAGTCAGTAAGGGTGGTGTGGTACTGTGTCTAACACCAGTCAGTAAGGGTGGTGTGGTACTGTGTCTAACACCAGTCAGTAAGGGTGGTGTGGTACTGTGTCTGAAACCAGTCAGTAAGGGTGGTGTGGTACTGTGTCTAACACCAGTCAGTAAGGGTGGTGTGGTACTGTGTCTAACACCAGTCGGTAAGGGTGGTGTGGTACTGTGTCTAACACCAGTCAGTAAGGGTGGTGTGGTACTGTGTCTAACACCAGTCAGTAAGGGTGGTGTGGTACTGTGTCTAACACCAGTCAGTAAGGGTGGTGTGGTACTGTGTCTGACACCAGTCAGTAAGGGTGGTGTGGTACTGTGTCTAACACCAGTCAGAAAGGGTGGTGTGGATGTGTGGTCTGTTCTACACCAGTCAGTAAGGGTGGTGTGGTACTGTGTCTAACACCAGTCAGTAAGGGTGGTGTGGTACTGTGTCTAACACCAGTCAGTAAGGGTGGTGTGGTACTGTGTCTAACACCAGTCAGTAAGGGTGGTGTGGTACTGTGTCTAACACCAGTCAGAAAGGGTGGTGTGGTACTGTGTCTAACACCAGTCAGAAAGGGTGGTGTGGATGTGTGGTCTGTTTTACACCAGTCAGTAAGGGTGGTGTGGTACTGTGTCTAACACCAGTCAGAAAGGGTGGTGTGGATGTGTGGTCTGTTTTACACCAGTCAGTAAGGGTGGTGTGGATGTGTGGTCTGTTTTACACCAGTCAGAAAGGGTGGTGTCTGTTTTACACCAGTGAAAGGGTGGTGTGGATGTGTGGTCTGTTTTACACCAGTCAGAAAGGGTGGTGTGAATGTGTGGTCTGTTTTACACCAGTCAGAAAGGGTGGTGTGGATGTGTGGTCTGTTTTACACCAGTCAGAAAGGGTGGTGTGGATGTGTGGTCTGTTTTACACCAGTCAGAAAGGGTGGTGTGGATGTGTGGTCTGTTTTACACCAGTCAGAAAGGGTGGTGTGGATGTGTGGTCTGTTTTACACCAGTCAGTAAGGGTGGTGTGGTACTGTGTCTAACACCAGTCAGTAAGGGTGGTGTGGTACTGTGTCTAACACCAGTCAGTAAGGGTGGTGTGGATGTGTGGTCTGTTTTACACCAGTCAGAAAGGGTGGTGTGGTACTGTGTCTAACACCAGTCAGTAAGAGTGGTGTGGTACTGTGTCTAACACCAGTCAGTAAGGGTGGTGTGGTACTGTGTCTAACACCAGTCAGTAAGGGTGGTGTGGTACTGTGTCTAACACCAGTCAGTAAGGGTGGTGTGGTGTGTCTAACTGTGGTGTGGTAACACCAGTCAGTAAGGGTGGTGTGGTACTGTGTCTAACACCAGTCAGTAAGGGTGGTGTGGTACTGTGTCTAACACCAGTCAGTAAAGGTGTGGTGGTGTCTAACACCAGTCAGTGGGTGGTGTGGTACTTGTCTAACACCAGTCAGTAAGGGTGGTGTGGTACTGTGTCTAACACCAGTCAGTAAGGGTGGTGTGGTACTGTGTCTGACACCAGTCAGTAAGGGTGGTGTGGTACTGTGTCTAACACCAGTGGGTGTGGTGTGTGTTTCTACACCAGTCAGTAAGGGTGGTGTGTGTCTAACACCAGTCAGTAAGGGGTGGTGTGGTACTGTGTCTAACACCAGTCAGTAAGGGTGGTGTGGTACTGTGTCTAACACCAGTCAGTAAGGGTGGTGTGTGGTCTGTGTGAAAGGGTGGTGTGGTACTGTGTCTAACACCAGTCAGAAAGGGTGGTGTGGATGTGTGGTCTGTTTTACACCAGTCAGAAAGGGTGGTGTGGATGTGTGGTCTGTTTTACACCAGTCAGAAAGGGTGGTGTGGTACTGTGTCTAACACCAGTCAGAAAGGGTGGTGTGGATGTGTGGTCTGTTTTACACCAGTCAGAAAGGGTGGTGTGGATGTGTGGTCTGTTTTACACCAGTCAGAAAGGGTGGTGTGGATGTGTGGTCTGTTTTACACCAGTCAGAAAGGGTGGTGTGGATGTGTGGTCTGTTTTACACCAGTCAGAAAGGGTGGTGTGGATGTGTGGTCTGTTTTACACCAGTCAGAAAGGGTGGTGTGGATGTGTGGTCTGTTTTACACCAGTCAGTAAGGGTGGTGTGGTACTGTGTCTAACACCAGTCTGGGTGGTTGGTACTGTGTCAGTCAGAAAGGGTGGTGTGGATGTGTGGTCTGTTTTACACCAGTCAGAAAGGGTGGTGTGGATGTGTCTAACACCAGTCTGTTGGTGTGGTACTGTGTCTGACACCAGTCAGAAAGGGTGGTGTGGTACTGTTTCTAACACCAGTCAGAAAGGGTGGTGTGGATGTGTGGTCTGTTTTACACCAGTCAGAAGGGTGGTGTGGATGTGTGGTCTGTTTTACACCAGTCCAGAAAGGGTGGTGTGGATGTGTGGTCTGTTTTACACCAGTCAGAAAGGGTGGTGTGGATGTGTGGTCTGTTTTACACCAGTCAGAAAGGGTGGTGTGGATGTGTGGTCTGTTTTACACCAGTCAGAAAGGGTGGTGTGGATGTGTGTCAGAAAGGGTGGTGTGGATGTGGTCTGTTTTACACCAGTCAGAAAGGGTGGTGTGGATGTGTGGTCTGTTTTACACCAGTCAGAAAGGGTGGTGTGGATGTGTGTCTGTTTTACACCAGTCAGAAAGGGTGGTGTGGATGTGTGGTCTGTTTTACACCAGTCAGAAAGGGTGGTGTGGATGTGTGGTCTGTTTTACACCAGTCAGAAAGGGTGGTGTGGATGTGTGGTCTGTTTTACACCAGTCAGAAAGGGTGGTGTGGATGTGTGGTCTGTTTTACACCAGTCAGAAAGGGTGGTGTGGATGTGTGGTCTGTTTTACACCAGTCAGAAAGGGTGGTGTGGATGTGTGGTCTGTTTTACACCAGTCAGAAAGGGTGGTGTGGATGTGTGGTCTGTTTTACACCAGTCAGAAAGGGTGGTGTGGATGTGTGGTCTGTTTTACACCAGTCAGAAAGGGTGGTGTGGATGTGTGGTCTGTTTTACACCAGTCAGAAAGGGTGGTGTGGATGTGTGGTCTAACACCAGTCAGAAAGGGTGGTGTGGATGTGTGGTCTGTTTTACACCAGTCAGAAAGGGTGGTGTGGATGTGTGGTCTGTTTTACACCAGTCAGAAAGGGTGGTGTGGATGTGTGGTCTGTTTTACACCAGTCAGAAAGGGTGGTGTGGATGTGTGGTCTGTTTTACACCAGTCAGAAAGGGTGGTGTGGATGTGTGGTCTGTTTTACACCAGTCAGAAAGGGTGGTGTGGATGTGTGGTCTGTTTACACCAGTCAGAAAGGGTGGTGTGGATGTGTGGTCTGTTTTACACCAGTCAGAAAGGGTGGTGTGGATGTGTGGTCTGTTTTACACCAGTCAGAAAGGGTGGTGTGGATGTGTGGTCTGTTTTACACCAGTCAGAAAGGGTGGTGTGGATGTGTGGTCTGTTTTACACCAGTCAGTAAGGGTGGTGTGGTACTGTGTCTAACACCAGTGTGGTGGTGTGTGGTCTGTTTTACACCAGTCAGAAAGGGTGGTGTGGATGTGTGGTCTGTTTTACACCAGTCAGAAAGGGTGGTGTGGATGTGTGGTCTGTTTTACACCAGTCAGAAAGGGTGGTGTGGATGTGTGGTCTGTTTTTACACCAGTCAGAAAGGGTGGTGTGGATGTGTGGTCTGTTTTACACCAGTCAGAAAGGGTGGTGTGGATGTGTGGTCTGTTTTTACACCAGTCAGAAAGGGTGGTGTGGATGTGTGGTCTGTTTTACACCAGTCAGAAAGGGTGGTGTGGATGTGTGGTCTGTTTTACACCAGTCAGAAAGGGTGGTGTGGATGTGTGGTCTGTTTTACACCAGTCAGAAAGGGTGGTGTGGATGTGTGGTCTGTTTTACACCAGTCAGAAAGGGTGGTGTGGATGTGTGGTCTGTTTTACACCAGTCAGAAAGGGTGGTGTGGATGTGGGTCTGTTTTACACCAGTCAGAAAGGGTGGTGTGGTACTGTGTCTGACACCAGTCAGAAAGGGTGGTGTGGATGTGTGGTCTGTTTTACACCAGTCAGAAAGGGTGGTGTGGATGTGTGGTCTGTTTTACACCAGTCAGTAAGGGTGGTGTGGTACTGTGTCTAACACCAGTCAGAAAGGGTGGTGTGGATGTGTGGTCTGTTTTACACCAGTCAGAAAGGGTGGTGTGGATGTGTGGTCTGTTTTACACCAGTCAGAAAGGGTGGTGTGGATGTGTGGTCTGTTTTACACCAGTCAGAAAGGGTGGTGTGGATGTGTGGTCTGTTTTACACCAGTCAGAAAGGGTGGTGTGGATGTGTGGTCTGTTTTACACCAGTCAGAAAGGGTGGTGTGGATGTGTGGTCTGTTTTACACCAGTCAGAAAGGGTGGTGTGGTACTGTGTCTAACACCAGTCAGAAAGGGTGGTGTGGATGTGTGGTCTGTTTTACACCAGTCAGAAAGGGTGGTGTGGTACTGTGTCTAACACCAGTCAGAAAGGGTGGTGTGGATGTGTGGTCTGTTTTACACCAGTCAGAAAGGGTGGTGTGGTGTGTGTCTAAGGAAAGTGGTGTGGATGTGTGGTCTGTTTTACACCAGTCAGAAAGGGTGGTGTGGATGTGTGGTCTGTTTTACACCAGTCAGAAAGGGTGGTGTGGATGTGTGGTTTTTTACACCAGTCAGTAAAGGGTGGTGTGGTATGTAACACCAGTCAGAAAGGGTGGTGTGGATGTGTGGTCTGTTTTACACCAGTCAGAAAGGGTGGTGTGGATGTGTGGTCTGTTTTACACCAGTCAGAAAGGGTGGTGTGGTACTGTGTCTAACACCAGTCAGAAAGGGTGGTGTGGATGTGTGGTCTGTTTTACACCAGTCAGTAAGGGTGGTGTGGTACTGTGTCTGACCAGTCAGAAAGGGTGGTGTGGATGTGTGGTCTGTTTTACACCAGTCAGTAAGGGTGGTGTGGTACTGTGTCTAACACCAGTCAGAAAGGGTGGTGTGGATGTGTGGTCTGTTTTACACCAGTCAGTAAGGGTGGTGTGGATGTGTGGTCTGTTTTACACCAGTCAGAAAGGGTGGTGTGGATGTGTGGTCTGTTTTACACCAGTCAGAAAGGGTGGTGTGGATGTGTGGTCTGTTTTACACCAGTCAGAAAGGGTGGTGTGGATGTGTGGTCTGTTTTACACCAGTCAGAAAGGGTGGTGTGGTCTGTTTTACACCAGTCAGAAAGGGTGGTGTGGATGTGTGGTCTGTTTTACACCAGTCAGAAAGGGTGGTGTGGATGTGTGGTCTGTTTTACACCAGTCAGTAAGGGTGGTGTGGTACTGTGTCTGACACCAGTCAGAAAGGGTGGTGTGGATGTGTGGTCTGTTTTACACCAGTCAGTAAGGGTGGTGTGGTACTGTGTCTGACACCAGTCAGTAAGGGTGGTGTGGATGTGTGGTCTGTTTTACACCAGTCAGAAAGGGTGGTGTGGATGTGTGGTCTGTTTTACACCAGTCCAAAGGCCTAATGCTTGAAGTGATTCCTATGATTCTAATTATTTGGTGGATATTAGTTCATTAGGCCGACTTAGTAGCCTAGTCATGATTGGTTAAGTCTAATATTACAAATATAGTGATCACACCCTTATTTTCCATTTTCTCCTAAAATGACATACCCAAATCTAACTGTCTGTAGCTCAGGACCTGAATCTAACTGCCTGTAGCTCAGGACCTGAATCTAACTGCCTGTAGGTCAGGACCCAAATCTAACTGCCTGTAGCTCAGGACCCAAATCTAACTGCCTGTAGCTCAGGACCTGAATCAAGGATATGCATATTCTTGATGCCATTTGAAAGGAAACACTTTGAAGTTTGTGGAAACGTGAAATTAATGTAGGAGAATATAACACATTAGATCTGGTAAATCCTCTTTGAAATGCAAGAGAAAAGCCGTAATGATTTAGATGTTGGCCACTAGATGGCAGCAGTGTGTGCAAAGTTTCAGATTGATCCAGGGAAGCATGACAATGCTGGGCAATATTTTGTATCAAGTTTGCTTGCCAAATGTGCTGAATTGATCAATTGATACATTTTCAAGTACATAACTATAGAGAACATACAAAGTGATATGGTAATATAAAATGTAAGTTTACACATTCCCAGGAATGTCATACATAATGGATCATTAGCTTATAACTTTCACACATCTAGATGGTGGGTTTGGTTGTAGAACCCAGTTTCTAAATTTTTATCTCTGAGACCCTCAGGATGACAAATCAGAGCCAGATTACTGAATGTAAGTACATTATTGACCTTCAGAGGTGAATGTATAAAACAAGTTGCCATGATACGTTGTTTGTTGTTGTGCACTCTCCTCAAACAACAGCATGGTATTATTTCACTGTAATAGCTACTGTAAATTGGACAGTGCAGTTAGATTAACAAGAATTGAAGCTTTCTGCACATACAAGACTTCACAATAGCGCAGCCAACTGTCCCGGTATAGGGACACACGTAGAGTCACAGCTAGAAACGGGAATGTCCTTTCGTGCATTTCGGTAAAGGTACATTTGTACAGTTTGAATTCATAGCTGACTTTGAGAATGTTGGATGGAAAACACCTTGAAGTTTGTAGAAAAGTTCAAATTATGTATGAGACTATAACACAGTTGATATGGTAGGAGAAAATTCCAATGAAAAACCAGCCAGAATTGTTTTGTTTTTCTGAGCCCATGCTCTTACAATGGAAAGCTATGCAATTCCTGCGGCATCCACTAGGTGGCAGCAGGTTTCAGGCTTGTTTATTCAGTCAGAGTTGTAAATCAGTCTGTACGTGCAACGAAGAAAACAAGCACCTGCTCATTTTACTTTCCTATTGTAACATACTTGTTTCCGTATTAAATATTATAGTTTAATTACATTTTAAAGTACCTAAGGATTAAATAGAAATGTATATGGAGTTATATGGAGTTTATATATGGAGTTTATACATGGAGTTTATATATGCAGTTTATATATGGAGATTATATATGGAGTTTATATATGGAGTTTATATATGGAGTTTATATATGGAGTTTATATATGGAGTATATAGTTTATATATGGAGTTTATATATGGAGTTTATATATGGAGTATATAGTTTATATATGGAGTTTATATATGGAGTATATAGTTTATATATGGAGTTTATATATGGAGTATATAGTTTATATATGGAGTTTATATATGGAGTTTATATATGGAGTTTATATATGGAGTATATAGTTTATATATGGAGTTTATATATGGAGTTTATAGTTTATATATGGAGTTTATATATGGAGTTTATATATGGAGTATATAGTTTATATATGGAGTTTATATATGCAGTTTATATATGGAGTTTATATATGCAGTTTATATATGGAGTTTATAGTTTATATATGGAGTTTATATATGGAGTTTATATGGAGTTTATATATGGAGTTTATATATGGAGTTTATAGTTTATATATGGAGTTTATAGTTTATATATGGAGTTTATAGTTTATATATGGAGTTTATAGTTTATATGGAGTTTATAGTTTATATATGGAGTTTAGTTTATATATGGAGTTTATAGTTTATATATGGAGTTTAGTTTATATATGGAGTTTATATAGTTTATATATGGAGTTTATAGTTTATATATGGAGTTTATAGTTTATATATGGAGTTTATAGTTTATATATGGAGTTTATAGTTTATATATGGAGTTTATATGGAGTTTATATATGGAGTTTATATATGTTTATATATGTTTATATATGGGTTATATATGGAGTATATAGTTTATATATGGAGTTTATATATGTTTATATATGGAGTTTATAGTTTATATATGAGTTTATAGTTTATATATGGAGTTTATATATTTATATGGAGTTATAGTTTATATATAGTTTATATATGTTTATATATGGGTTTATAGTTTATATATGGAGTTTATATATGTTTATATATGGAGTTTATATATGGGTTTATATATATGGGTTTATAGTTTATATATGGAGTTTATATATGGGTTTATATATGGAGTTTATAGTTTATATATGGATATAGTTTATAGTTTATAGTTTATATGGGTATATAGTTTTATATAT